>NC_079365.1:13440000-13650000 GCF_021018895.1 Seriola aureovittata | reverse complement strand
ATAGTCAGACCTACAATGAGCTTTCTGATTCTAGTAAAATGTGGTTAAAAAAAATCATCATGAGGTTCAATCGGAGACAAAAAAAAAAATACTAATCCCACACTCGGCACATGACAAGATAGTGTGCCGAATGTGACCAGTCCTGTTGAAGAGAAGAGAAGAGAAGAGAAGAGAAAAAAAACAAAACATGGCCCTCTTTTATAATGTGCTGCTATTCATGGATGAAATCATTACATTAAAACACATAGAAACAAACTCCCTTAAAAGAGGGATGAGGCTTTTGGCAGTTGAAATTGTTTTTCATTTCAACTTTCAGAAGCATTGTGTGTTTAGAGACGGATAAAGTTCCCGTTTGGAGTCACAGGGGGCGCTACTGCCCTTCACTAGGAAGACACACTGAGAGAGTGCCTGTAAAAGTTTATAGAAAGACTGAATACATTGTGAAAGTGAAGTTGATTTAAAGAATGAAGGTCAACTCCGCCTCTGCTATAGTATACTACTATATGGTATATTATAATATTATTTCAGTTCATAAGATATATCTAGTATCCTGATAAAAGCCTTTACTCCTTTTCTTATATTTTCTCCTTTATTTCTCTGTTCTTCTCTTTAATGATGCTTCTTAGACATTACAGGGCCACAGCGCTATTTTACTGAACCTGCATTCTGCTACACCATTAGTTTCCTGTAATGTGAGTCTTGTAGCAGTTTCAAGTTATGCAAACTACAGTTGGACTTGCTATGAATTTGGATTGAATTAGAGAGAGAAATATTAACTCAGTGAGTTCCCAGTGATCAGAAAAAGTGTGTGTACTCTGCTCCAGTCATAGTCCTGCATCTGCAACAAGTAAATCTGACAGCATTATACATTGTTTATGTCGGTCTGTGGCCAGTGGAATCATTCAGAAAGAGAACAGAGGAAACAAGTAGCATTTTGTGATGATTAATATTTACTCCTGCAACAATTTTCACCTTTTAGAATATATTCTTTTGTCATCAATTGCCATTTTTGGCATAAATTAGGCAACTCGCTTAGTTTTCCTCACATGTCAGCATTTTTTATTTTTTGTTTTTTTTTTACTCCTGTTCACTGCAGGTTTTGCAGCTTTAGGACAAACATGCAGTAACCTGCAGCTTCAACTTATTAGCGTGTTTATATGAACCCTAACTATCCTCAGGTTAAGTTTACACGTGACACGCTGCAAGTTGAAGTCGTGTCCCAGACTAGCTGGAGCAGCTTGTATCCTTATTAATCCTTATATTGTGCACGGTCCAAATCAAACACTGTACGCAGAGACTTGTTTGTGGAGTCTCCCACATCCTGTAAGACTGACATCAGACTGAAATACCTGCCTAACACTCCCGTCAATTAGTGTGTAAGTGGATACAAGTGTGTGTGTGTGTGTGTGTGTGTGTGTGTGTGTGTGTGTGTGTGTGTGTGTGTGTGTGTGTGTGTGTGTGTGTGTGTTGGCTGAGCAGTTGTTATCTGCCGATCTCCAGTTAGTTCTTGGGCCCAACAAGAGGGAGCTCAGTAAGCCAGTAGCAGTAGCAGGTATATGATTATGATCTCCGACATGTTGCCTCTGGGACTTTTATATTTACATACACAGAGACAGAGACAGAAAGACATGAGAGGCAGCGTTGTGTCAGTCAGTACAGATGACAATGAAGTTGGTCACACGTAACAAAACAGACTGTCAGGGACTTACGGTTCAGGTTTATTTAGTAGTTGACATTTGAGGCCAAAGAGCAAGACAGATGATCAAACGTAGGATCATAGTTCCACTGCAGAACCACGTGACCATTTTTCATTTCTTGAGTTTGTAGTAATGAGATTATAAAGTAATTAAATGACTGAATTGGCAATACCACTTATCCTTTGACAGTCAGGGTGTCATAGAGTGTGTGTGTGTGTGTGTGTGTGTGTGTGTGTGTGTGTGTGTGTGTGTGTGTGTGTGTGTGTGTGTGTGTGTGTAAGATGAATCAGGCTTTTGTAACCAAGCTATTACACATTGAGCACAAAATCATGGTACTGTATCTGTGGTCTGTGGATCAACACGAGTGATTCAGCAACAACCAGATGCTGTGTTCCCGGAATCAGCACCTTCATTCTCAAAACTTCAAATTATCATTAGAAAGCGGAGTGGTCATTGTTCTGTTTCATTTGGATTTGGATCTCAGGATTGTACATCATTTCATTAAAAAAAAAGAGTTACTGAAGAAGGGAGAACGTGCTTTCTTGCTGACTGACAGTGAACTCTATAGTGATATAGTGACGTGACAGTTACTGTAGCTCACCTGTCACTCACAAACAGGACTTAAAGTTCACTAAGTACACTTGACTCCTGTCTCATAAGTGAAAGCTAACAGTCCCTCTGCGGATGGTTAAATACAAGTGGAGCAACAAAGCTAATGATGTAAGATAGCCCCTCTGTTTTAGCCTCTGGTTCACCAAAGTCCATTTTTAGGAAAAAAAAAAAAAAAAGAGCCCATTCCATTTTAGTGAAATGATTTTGTGGCAAAATTTGAGCTATTGATTCACTGATGAGACTGGAAAACTAAAGAAAAGACTGCCATCCTTTGGTGGGAAGTTTAACTTCTATTGCACTGCCGACCACACCTAGCGTGATGGATAGGACAGTGATGCCAGAGAGCACTGACCACACCCTGAGTACACTTCTACATCACCATGGTGAGAATTTCAACCACTGGGAGTCTGCAAACACGAGATATTTGTGTAGAGTTAAGTTTCTCTTTGATGCCAGTTTAATTTAAACGAAGCAACTGTGAGCTCACTTAAATATAATGGGAGGGACTTACAGATTTTCACTTCTTGTCTGGTAGTTTGTTCACTTCAGATCACAATGTGCGAAAGGAGCTCACACATTTATCCATCAGCTATATTTAAAAAAAAAAGAAAAAAAAGAAAAAGATTTTATGAACTCCCTCAGGTGTGTCAAGACTTCCCTTATGTGAAGTGATAGTTAGTTGTAGCTGCCAGCCAGTGAAGGGTTCCTCTGCTGAGTATTTTCATTGAGGAAGAAACCATGTAATTAATGAGCACATTTTATTTAACCGTCAAGGAAAGCTAAAGTAAATTACTTATCTCTCATTAGTGCAAAGTGAACAAAATTATACAAAATTACAGTGGAAGTTAAAGTGGGATTTGCTAATTGATTCAAACCGGGTCCTAATCAGCGTCAGTGGAAGACTGGACTTTGTTCCCTGATGAGATGAAACTCGAAGCATCCCTGGACTTGAAATTAGCGGATATCCACATGAAACGCTCCGTGCTGTGTATTGAGTCATACAGTTATTTCTCTCTTCTTTTCCTAATAGCAGTGGGAATTAGTGGAAACACACAGGGAACTCTTTTCAGTGAAAGCTTTTCTGCCCAGTGCTTCCTGGAATTAGTGTAAATACATGATACAATCTCTGGATTCTCTTAGTAAAGTAAATATTTCTCTCATTTTTTTGGAAATAATGATTTCTTTTTCTTTTTTTCTTTTCTTTTCTTTCCTTCATGACCTTAATTGTCTTCATCTAAATTATTATTTTTTTGTTATGAAAAGGAAGAAATCTCACTGTGGTCCTATCACAAAGAAGTGTATTTTTCCACAATGAACACAATGTCCTTTCGTAATTTCTCTACTTGTCACATCTTGTTCTTTGTAATGTATTGAGAGAGTGTGTGTGTGTCTGTGTGTGTGTGTGTGTGTGTGTGTGTGTGTGTGTGTGTGTGTGGTGTGATATTAGTAACTTGAACCTAAAGGCACAGAGTGAGGCTTGTGTGTTTTTCTTTGTGTCTGTCATCACATGCACTCTGTTTAAGCACATACACACATTACGAACACACACACACACACACACACACACACACACACACACAGAAACACACACATTTCCACTGCCACTCTGTAGGCTGCACATTCCAACACCCATGAATATCACAAACCAGCAGTCTTGCACTCCTTGCCTCACATTTGTGACTATATTTGTGCGCTTGCTGATGACCGCAATGAGACTTTGTGCAAATATCTGCGGCCGAGCTGGAGGAGCTGCTGCTGGAGACACAGACAGAGAAAGAAAAGAGGGGCCATTGTTCAGCTCAGTGTGTTTGTGTCAGACATGAAGACAGGATGAATAGCTGAAGAACCTGATAGTGAATAGTTGTAATGTGACTCGCTCTTCTTACAGGTTGTGTTTGTGAGTGTGTGTGTGTGTGTGTGTGTGTGTGTGTGTGTGTGTGTGTGTGTGTGTGTGTGTGTGTGAGAGAGAGAGAGAGAGAAGGGGAAAGGGACGCAGCTTGACTGGGGAGTCCCGTGTTTTAAGTTTCAAAGGCAGGGAGCTGCATTTGCCCAACTAAAAGAACGGGAGAGAGCTTACGTTTTGTTAAAAAGTGAAGGAAAATGAGACATATTGTTTTTCTTCTTCTTCTTCCCCCCCCCCCCCCCCCCCCCCCCACCACCCCCACCCCCCCTGCATTTGTGTGTCTCTTTCCTCAAAGCAGCAACAGGGGGCAGGGTGCTGCGAGGCAGGGAGGGTAATTGTCTCAAGGTGTGGAGAGAGCTCAGCAGGCTGATATTGTGCAGCTCTGCTCCCTGCAGTGTGTCATTGTAGTGTGTGTGTGTGTGTGTGTGTGTGTGTGAGAGAGAGAGAGAGAGAGAGAGAGAGAGAGAGACAGAGTGCCTGCCAGGATGGTGAAAGACAGGTAAAAACTCTAGTCACAGACCAAGAAGAGGAGGGGGCTTTCAAAAAGAGAACTCGAAAAATGTGTTAAAAAAAAAAAAAGCAGGAAGAATAAGTCCTATTATCCTCCAAATAATAATGGGAAAAAATGAAATGGATTCAGGGGGTTGGGGGAAATATTAACAAACAAACAAACAAACAAAAGGAGAAAAACAAAATAGAGAATTATAATGCAGTATGAAGTGTATGAAGCCACAGGCAGGACAAGTTGGGAAGTCAGTGTGTATGTGTGTGTGTGTGTGTGTGTGTGTGTGTGTGTGAAGGGGGGTGTTAGAGCCCCAGTGGGGGTTTCTTCCAGAGTTCATCCCTCTTGAACGAGGGAAGGAAAGGGAGGAGGTGAGGCTGTCTCGTATACAAACTATCCAGACTCCAGGCCAGTGTGGTTCGCCCGCAGCGGAGTTGCACTTCAGTGTGACTGCACTGTGAGTCCAATGAGCTCCAGGAGGGAACATAACTGAATCCATTTGAACTGAATTGAAGGAATTGAATTAGATAGCCACAAATGCCAAGAACGAATGGAAAAGGACAGAAGAGAAAGCTTCAAGAGACAAATAAAACTTCATGTGGTAGAAATGGACGGATGTTAAGCACCCTCTCTCTTCTGTTCTGGATCACTTTATATTATCGGCCTCTAAATTTCTAATAACTTCCTATTAATCATTCATTTCTTTGGAAGCGTCCTGGAAAGAACTAATTTAGCACCAATATAGGTCAACGCTGACAGCGTTCAGTTGCTGCACTTACAATTCTTTAATTCCAGTTAGGTGCCAGCAGGTCAGGGAAACTTGAAATGTGTCTACACACAAGCATATAATTCAACACATATATAAAGTTTCCGATAATAATTGAATAACGAATTCATGTTTATTTGGGTTTAAAGAGGTCAGTTCTTTGAAGGTAATGTGTATCTGTAAATCAGCAGCTCCTTATAAACTCAGCACAACTAACTCATGTAGTTTTACATAGTTCTTATTTTGGAAACTGAAATTATCAGAGAATAATGGTCTAGTGAAATAAAGCATGACCCGCTTTTCTTTGTTTTTTTTGGTGGTTTTCTTTTTCTGTTCTTTTGTACTTATTAATACACTGTTTCATTGTTTGTTTATATGCACTTATGGGAATAATAATTAATTTAAATCGTATTTATTTTAGGGGAAATTGCATGAGCTGTGTGTGTGCGTGTGTGTGTGTGTGTGTGCGTGTGCGTGTGCAGATGTGTTCATGTGGTCACTTCAAGGAAGCACTCAATCCTACTTTCCCTGTGCAGAAACCCTCAGGAGAGCATCCGTTTACAGTGAAAGCTGGACAAATTAGCAAATGACACCTTTACTAAACTGCCGCTCTCTCAGCACCTTTCCTTCTCGCTCCCAACAGACTCTGCGAGGTGGGAGTTTTTTGTTTTTTCGCTAAATGTGGCAGAGTTGTACTGTTTGGGAGAGCGGCTATTTGTTTCCTTCCTGTGGCAGAACAAGAAGAACATTAATACTGAAAAAAAAGAGAAAGGAGAAAGATTAAAGGGAGGGAGTTTAGGGGAGGTGAGGACTGTTTGTTTTCATTTGCTGAATATGAAATATGAAGAGGCGAGTTGGAAAACTTGAAGGATAAAAGAGGGAGGGAGAGAAAGTTTGTTGAATGGCCAATCAAAAAGCAAGTACACACCCCCCCACTCGGGCTGCGTGTCCCTCCCTCTTCTTCTTCTTCCTCGACCCCACCTCCTTTCTGTCTGCTGAGAGACCATGCAGATAGTTGGCTGCGTCTGTGCTGGAGTGTGAGAGGCCCAGAGAGCCGGCGAGAGGGGAAGGGAAGATCAGTTACAGCAGGCAGGCAAGCAAGTGATCTGGGAACAGAGAGAGTGTAAAAGTAGTTTGAGTTGTAGAACAGAAACAAGGCAAAAAAAAAATACAGGGTTTTATCTGTCCAGAGGACTTAGTTTGGAAGGGACAGGTCAGGCGGGCAGGGGGCAGTGGCAGTGGCAAAGACAGACAGACAGACAGGGAACACCTGGACCAAGCAGGGCATTGAGTTACTTTTGAGTAACAGGAAGCGTTCTCTGAGTTTTTACAGCCACTCTCTCTTAGCTCAGCTGCAGAACAATAGCAGAGGTCTGCAGTTGTGTAGCTGTGATTAGAAAGGAGCATGTTTGACTGTATGGAAGCTCTGGGGCTGGCCCCGCGGCCCCTCTTTGATGTGTCCGGACAAGGCTCCTGCATGCTAGGAAAGGCCACCCCTTACTTCTCCGGCCTGGACCCCTTCGCCTGGGCCGGGACAAGCAGCATTCAGTGTGAGTACTCCTGTCCATCAGCCTGCAAACTATAGCAGCTGTGTGTTAGTGTGTGTGTGTGTGTTCTTATCAGAGTCCCAGTTTTGTTATCATAGAGCTCTCTCCACAGGAAGAGTCAGATTCCTTTCGATTCTATGTCCCATTCTCACCCTGCAGTTTGTTTGTTTATGTGCTTAGTGTGCTTTTGTGAGTGTGAGTGAGTGAGTTGGGGAGTGCATATTTATACACTGTGGTGTTTGTTTTCTTTATGAATGACTTCACATGATTGACAGCACGTTTAAACAATGCGGGACCTGACCCGACGATGTGTCCAGAAAACAACAACCACCAGCGTCCAAACAGAAACAGCACTGACAGATTGAAGGCAAATGGGCCTGGAAATCACACGGTTGTGATTTGGCCAGTAAACTCAAACACAGAGCCACAGGTAGTTAGAAACAAAGAGTTTACAAGAGATGAATAAAAATACTAATGGACTGGATTTTATAGTAATCTTTTAACTTTTATACATATGTGATTTGTGTTACTCTTTATGCAGGAGGTTACTCAACGCTAGAACCCACTTTAGCAATATTCTTCAGGAAAAATGAGAAGGAAATTAATTGTTAAAAGATAGAAGTATGACTCACTTGACTGTTTCCTAACTGCACCAGCTAGATATTCTTTTCACAGTTCATCAAAAGACTTGCACAGCACAGATATTGCATCAGGTATTAAAATGCAGTGTTGAAAAAACCTCAACTGCCACACAGAATCAGTCACAGAGACAAACACTGCAGAGATAAATGAGAAAAATACACTCTATCTGGCAAAATAATAAGTAGACCTTTTGTTATTGTCATGGAGTCCACTTTCAGACTCTATGATTACACTTGGCTTTGTGGCCTGGAAAATCAAACATTGACTCTATCTATCTATAGAAACTGACTTGCTGAAGTCTATTCATGTGTGTCACCCAAGTGAGCGCACAATTTTTATTTTACAAAAACGACTTTGCTCATACTGCAAACGGTTTGGGACGTCCCCATTGAGCACCTTGAGTCTATTTATCTTAGTAATTATTTAGATACCGGGGCATCAAGCACTGTCAGGTCCACAGTGCTCTCTAATGATGATGCATGAGCAGTCAGGATGACAAACACCACAGCAGGGCCTGTCTCAACTCGCTAAGGAGCTTCGCCAGATGCCAGGCTGAAAGACAAACGTCCACAAATGGTCATTCATCATGTTTTCTTTATATAAAAATCAGCTTAGTTTCTTTTCTTTTAGCTGTGGAGGTTGCAGGTCCAGGATCAGCCAAGAAAATACATGTATACAGATTTTTTCTTTCTGCATTATAAGACAGAACCAAAAACATATTCACTGACTGACCAGAGGGGTTTTGTGGGGTGGGAGGGGGTGTGGGGGGGGGGGGGGGGGTCTGAGCCCTCTTTGTTTCTGAATAACCTGTTAACATTAATGAACAGTAACATACAAAGAGGTGTTACTCGCATCTGACCTTCATACCTTTATTTTATTTTTTTTTTGACTCAACCGATCTTTGTTGAACATAAGGCTCAACTGGCAGGTTGCAGAACCCACTGCTTAATTGATTACTCAATCGACAGAATAATAAACAACAACTACTTTATTAATCAATTAATCATTCGAGTCATTTTTCAAGCAAAAAGTCAAATTTTTCTCAGACTACAGCTTCTCCTATCTGACTTTCTCATTTTCTCACCAAACATTTTGGGGGGTTTGGTTGAGCAAAACAAGACGTTAGAAGATGTATGAGAAAATAATAGGCAGAGCAGTCCTTGAAACAGCTGCACATTTTTTTGTGTTCTGATTCAGTTATTCACCAAATGATGAATTTTCCTATTACACTATAATAGTATATTTATTTCCCATTTAACTCATTCAATTCAAGATTTTACATTTCCTGTCATTTCAGTTTGACTAAGGGCCTACATAAATAGACAATATTGTGGTTAAGCTCTTGAGTCTTGGTTATTTGCCACTGTACAAATTGAAGCAAATAACATCAACTTTACCAGCTTTCTTTTATTTTGCCCCTCGTGGAAAAATAAATCTGCACTAACCCTTTGACATTGAAAACCTTTTGGTTTATTGTCCAAACCAAAACTGCATCTGCTGAACTGACACCAGCAGGATTATGACTGTAGTGAAAACATGATCCCATAAACTGTTGCATAGTTGAACATGAGCCCTCACTGGAAAGTGAAGTACAATGATAAGTTTGCTTTTTCAGCAGTGAACATGTTTCATGTGAAGATGGTGAATTCCTGACAGCATTTTGGCCTCTGTGTCTTTTTGACACGCTCTTTCTCTCCTTGTCTTAAAAGGGGGGGGGGGGGTCATCTTTTCCTGTGTTTTTTATGTGAGGCAGTTCAGCACCTCTCTGCCGTCCTTTGTTTCAACGTCAGGAGGCATTAAAGGGAGCAGGGACATGCCAAAGTCTGTCCGCTCTCTGTCACGCAGCCTCTTCTGCAGTGGGGGAGAGTTTCTCCTCTGTGTGACATTTGTTTTCCTCCTCTTTTGAAGATCCCCTCTTCCTACACTTCATCTCCCCTTCCAATGGTGTGTATCAGTGTGTGTGTGTGCGTGTGTGTGTGTGTGTTCCCTCAGAGCAGTAATGTGTAGTGGTTATTCTTTGCTCACACATGGCTCAGCTTACATGCCTTGTGTTGTGTAACCAAGAGCTTTTAATGATACAATTACAATTACAAAAGGTCAATTAAGAGATTAGGTGGTGCGTAGGGGCATGGGCCGTTAAAAGAGGCCAACGCCGAGTGGAGGGATGACACCAACTCTTGGTGTCACAGGCCTTGAGGGGAAATGCTCTCCCCTTCATTCAGTGATAATCTGCTTCTTCTTCTGGCACCCTCTTCTCTTTAAATGGCTTCTTCAAAGCCAGTTTAACAATGGGTCATCATATCATCACACAGGAGGAGAACAGCTCATATAATACAATGGGGAAACACTGTTACTGCCAATAGCTGATAAAGAAAGAAGATTTGTGCCTTTTGAATGAGATAAAAACATGAGTAGTTTCAGAGGTTTCATCTGTATGTTGCATTTCTTGGAGCAGAGGGGGCTCAGATAACTATTTTGGCTCTACCTGCACCAGTATCATTAGTCTCTCATAAAACGTACAAATCTGTGTCACTAGGTTATGAATTACTCGCTGGCAGAGCCGCTCGACAGAGCATCTGGATGCCTGTGGGGCTGTCTCTCCCTAACACTGTCACTGTCTCAGGACCTGTGAGAAAGAAACTCCAAACAACAACCTCTGCAGACCTGGAAATTCAAGTTCAGTGTGTGTGTGTGTGTGTGTGTGTGTGTGTGTGTGTGTGTGTGTGTGTGTGTGTGTGTGTGTGTGTGTATGACCTTCTCTACAAAAGCAGAATCTTATAGCTGCAATAAAACTGCTTTGTCCATCCCTGTGTACAACACAATAACAGTTTAATAATAACCTGATTAAGGCAATTGTTATAGCCATAATGAGAAAGAAAGTGCGATGCTATGTGTTCTGGAAAATGATTGTCTTTAGATGCTTTAGATGCTCAGTGACTCTCAGCTGGACTTAACTAGTCTGTGGAGCAAGGAGGAGAAAAGATTGGATCTTGTGAGGCTGTAACTTTTTGTTTTTCACAGTAAACATTTGAAATGTAGTGTATTACCAGCTTCTGAAGAATCATTTTAAACTCCTTTATTTTACACAGACTTAAACTCAGTTGTGGTAAATTTTGAAGAAAAGAAAAGAGTGCGGCGACAGCAGTACTCTGAATTATTACCATTACCAGCTTCTCTTACTTGAAGTAATCACATTAACAGATCTAGATTGCACGTATTTAACTGCAAATGTCTCCTGGAATTTCCTTTTGTGGGAGAATGTGCCAGAGAGTGAAAAGCCTTTTCATCAAAAATGAGCACCAGCTAAATTTCAGTTTAATCAAATTTCCTTCTTTTTATCAGCATCAATATGATGTTTCCTGTAGACTGCCACATGCCCCACACTCTGGCCATAAACAACATTATCACACAAATCATGTTTTGTCAGACTATTAAATTGTCGTGAATCATGCAACACTGTAATCAAATTATTACTCTAATCTGGTTATTTGTAGTAATCAGGTTACAGTTTGCATGTTAATATATAGCAGTTACCTTTGACTCATCTGCTGGGAATGTGCGTAACAAATACGGCAGGTTACGGGTAATTGATTAGTCAACCTGACTGAGCTCAATTTCAAATACAAAATGATTAAAGTGGGATATTTTGCAATCACAGTGCTATTGTGAAAGCTGCAGGAACGGAGCCAGTCCCAGGCTGCTGATTGGTGAATGTCCCCGAGTGAAACAGCCTGAAACCAACATCTTGTGAGGTTCAGCGGGTCGTGTTCGGACTTGTCTCCGATTGCGGCGTCGCAGCTTCCAGCCATGTCTCCACCACACCACATTAACTTTGGCTGAGTTTGGCCTTTGATGATTCTGAGATGTTAGTGTGTCTTATGAACTATTTGTCAAATACCCTACAGTGTGCTGATTTTGCACACACTAGTGATGAAACTGTTGTTCAGCTGACAAAACATGTTTTTAAAAAGTCACTTTCAAAAATTTAAGTAAAAAAAAAAAGCACAACTAGACAATTGAGCTCTTTCTTATACAGTAAATCATGAGATTAAACTTTTAATTAATACGATTACCAATTTATTTTCATGCCAAAAAGCTTTTCATCTAACAAAGTAGAATCCAGAGGTTTATTGCACAGGATGTGTTTGAGGAGCCACGTTGGCTCCATGTTGGTGTTATATTGAAGGCGCCTGGTTTGGAGGTGGAAGCTGATACTGACGCTCCATTATCAAAAAAAGGGAAAAAATAGAAACCTGGGTTTATTCTGTGTTTTAAAAAAGAAAGGGTGCATTGTATGTGTGATGGTGAATGGGAAGGACAAACCCAGATTTAACAACCTGGCCCATAAACACACCCTCCCCCATGCTCTGCAGACAAAGCTAAACTCCATGACCATGGGGGAAAAAAACAAAATGTAACATGAATGTAGTTTTCCAGCAAACATCACACACGGTCAAGCTCCAGAGTGTTGTTGACTATTTATTTTGATCATGGCCCAAAATGTCTTCAGTTTCATCTGAAACTCGAGGACTGTTATAAGAGTTTGAGGACCAGTCCAGGATATCTGTTTTTCTAAGTGAACTTGTGTGTGTGTGTGTGTGTGTGTGTCCCTCCTTTTTATGTTGTGTTTGGTGCTGCTGTTTTTATGGAGCCATCTCCTGGACAGTAGCCTGGTCTTCACAGCCTTTCCTTTAAAAGGCGCTGCCAGTGACAGGAAGGGCTCCTCCTCCCAGAGGAGATGGGTTGGGGGTGGGGGTTGGGGGGGGGGGGGGGGGGTACTGGTATTGAACGTAGAACAGCTGATGAAAGGGATTGTCACTCAGGTCTCCCCCATCTCCTCCCTGCTGTCGTGGTAATTACTCACTCAGCATATTTTAGGTTGAAACTCTCCCCCACTGTTTATCTGCTCATGAATTTCAACTTAGTACAGTAACAATAAAATATACATGAATCATCCATTTGATAATGTGAAATACAGACCATGCCATGAAAGCATTTTTTTTTTTACTAGTTGCATTGACTTTGCCCTTTGAAATGAACTTCAGCATGACATTTTTGTGTTATGACCATTCGATCATGAAGGACACTTATTCCACTGTTTTCCTCCCCCTCTCTCCTCACCAAGTTTGTTCCTGCGAGTGTTGCTGCATTCAAAGTCACACTGAAAACCATCGTACGCTGTCCACTCGACCCATGGTCCCATGCAGCAGCCCACACACACATATTCACATGCGCACGCACATTCCACAGCGTGCTGCTGAAAGTTTAGTGAGGCAAGAGGCAAGTTATGTAAAAACTGAATTTGCCATCCATTTCATTTATGGGTCCTTGTGAAGGAAACAGGAGTCAGAATTTTGCAGCATTTTCACATTTAACCGAATCACGAGTATCAAATCAAATTTCTGAGAACGGATGAAGGATTAATGAAGCTATAGTTTTGTCTCTATTGAACTCTTTGTTCTCAGCATTACCCTCCTCTACCCCGTAGTGTGAGGCTCTGTGGAGCCCCGCAGGCCAAAGTCTAGTTCAATGAGATGTGTAATGTTGGCAGGTTGAGCCCAGCTATAGGCCATATGTCACACTGAGTCGTCCACACTGCCCCTCCAAGAGGAGTGGAAAGACCTTCAACATCAGTGTAAAACAAACCACATGCTCACTCTGTTTGTGTGTTTGTGTACCATAGGTTTATTCAGGCTATAAACTGTAGTCACCGTTTTTTTCATCCTCATGTATTTGTTCATACAGACTGACGGATCGGTTCTGTGCTGTTGAAACAGCAGCTTTCGCAGAGTTTAGAGGACTGACACTTTGGTCCCTTTGAGTTTCAAGACGCTCGGGCATCAGAGCTGATAAAGGAAGGTTTCTGCTTTCAGAGGGGCGTCTGTTGTCTAAACAGGGATGTGCTGATCTGACAACAAACACTGAGTGAATGGAAGAGGAGGAATGTGGGACAGACACAGAAACAGAGGAGATCAGGTGAGGTAGTAATAGGAAATACAGTTCTAGCCTATTGTACAGGTGGTATGACCTATAACTGCAGTTTCTTGTAGCTAAACTGTAAGAAGATCAGGTTCAAATTTTAGGAAAAGGGGGGGAAATGGGCCTTCCAGGGTGGAAAATTCATCATATGACGGATTAGATTTATAGTTTAGATTGCATGTGAAGCGCTGCATAGTAGACGAATCAAGGTAGCTGATGAGGCTGATTCACACACGTCATCTGGTCTCTCCTGTCCATTAGCAGCGTGCTGATTGATGTTGTGACACGCTAAGGGGTGAGCTGTAAGTTAAGAAGAGGGAGGTATTTTTTTTCCGGGCTGAGGCGCTGAGGCTGAGCTCAGTTCAGGGTGATGACAGCTGCTGACAGTTTTTGGCTCCTCTCCTTCTTTCTCCACGCCAGGTAAAGTCCCCTCCTCCTCTTCTCTCTCTCTCTCTCTCTCTCTCTCCCTCTCGCTCTCTCTCTGCCCTCAGCCAAGTGTCTCTCACCCCGTCTTTCTCTCCCTCATGCTTCTCTTGAGTCACAATCCCTCCTCGCCCTCACCCTCAGACGGTGTCAGTCACTACCTCTTTCCTGGCGCCAGATGCAGCTTCTCCGTTTCAGTGAGAGCTACTTTGCCACTTGTTCTCTCAGGGCCGCTTTTACATTGTCAGTGTTACTATATAAACAGAAAACAATGATCAGGTTACAGTGCCACTCATTCAGGTCCATCCGCTTTCACTATATACCATTCACACCTGGGCCCTAATGCCCCAAAACTGACTAATAGTATTTAGCCTCTGCTCATCAAGCAGCTTTTTGTTTACTCATAAATCTGTGTGGGAAACCTGATACTTTCTCGAGCATACCTGGAATAATTTCAACTCACTTCTTGTCAGAGTGTGCTGCATGTTTTTTGCAGCTCCTTGTGGAGAAAGAGTGTTTGAAATAGGCAGGCATGACTCTGAGCAACATTGTTTTTCGTTAACTATTTGCTCCATAAAATGTTTTTTTTTTTTTAAAGAGAAAAATGCCAGTTTCAGTTTCCCTGAAGACCAAGATACAGTGTTCATAATGATGATTTATGTCTGATTTATTCAAAGATATTCAGATTACTATCACATAAGACAAAGAGAAAGCCTCACTGAAAGAAGCTGGAAGCTTGTAGCTCGATGCGTTTTTTTCATCATAATGCTACACCACTGTTGCTCCCGTTGCTGTTCATTTCTGGCTGTTTTTTTTTCTCTCTTGTTGGAAACAATTGTGTCTTTAGTTAGTATTTAATATTTAAGAAAATTCAGACACGTGTAAACATTGAGAAATTCAGGATGTGCTTACTGTTTGGCTCTGGAGCGTTGTTATGAAGTGCAGAAATCCCTGATTGTTAAATGTCGTGTATTGTGAAATGCCACTGCTGGGAGGGAAAAGCATTTATCATAAAGCAAAATAAAGAGGTCAGCAGTTTTTTGTTTTTTTTTCACAACACATTAAGCAACACTGGCTGTGCCACCAGAGTGCCAGTTATTTGCCGTTAAATGAGGGTGTGAAATAAAAGGAACAATTTAGTGTGAATGTCAGCACAATCCATCTATGTTTCAAGTTACAGGGTTTTTAAAGAAAGCCTGAAAATCTATATTTGCTGCGCACAAGTTAGGAATGACATCAGCACTGTTCAAGCTCACAGAGGGGCTTTAAAACAACAAGAGAAACGATCAAATTAATGCACACGTGTCATTAAAAAAAAATGAATGGCTGGTGGTGTGCAGTGATCCAAGGTTGGTGTGTTTTGTATTTCCATGTGAGATATGCTCACTGAGAGAAAGAGTGTCTCCAGTGAGTCATATACATTCTTCTATTAATAATCACAGACTTAGAACTATGTTAAAACCAGGGACACGCTCAACACATGAATATCAGGTTAAAAACTGGGCTTTTTATTTCTCAGTTCCTTAAAACAAGTCACAATCATTTGAATGTTGTGTCATATTTGAACACATTTGTGAATGTTAAAACAAGCTGCAGCTCCTGTACTTAGTAATGGCCTTCTTCAGTCAAGGTCAAAGTTAAATGGTCAGGATTTTATTTAACCTCTCGGCCACTGGGAAGTTTCTGTCCTCTGCCTCACCTCCTTCTCTCCCTTTCTTTCTCTTTTCATTTTTCCCCTCTCTGTTTTTATTAGATTATTCCTTTGTGCCTTTGCCTCTCTGTTTTTTGAAACCTTACCACTCTTGTTAATGACAAGCTGCGGGTTCAGGTTGGGGTTGATGCGGTGGGGTGGGGGCCACATTTGGTTCAGTCCTGTGCTATCCATTGAAGGTGACAGGAGGGGCTGTGACTTTGGGTTTTTGACCCCAGATTCTTTATTTTTACTAGGAAGGGATCCAAGGATGGAGCTGTTGATGTGAATAGCTGCCCAAGGTGACTGGATCCCAATAAAGAGACCGTCAGCCTGGCCGGGGGCCTCCTTCCCATCCCAGACACAACGTTTATAGGGCCTGCTTATGAGCCTGGGCAACTATTAAACCCTGTCCAGCCTGCACTGAGGAATTTAGGGCCAGGAAACAAGGGAGTGGGGGTGGGAATGGGCAGAGGGAGGTGAAGTTGGGGTGACTGAAGGTGAAAGTTGAAAGGCATGTTCGAAGGAATCTGGTTGTTCTTTAGTCATCACCTTTAAATCTGTACCAGGCGTGTTGTACTGCTGTACTCATCTATTTTAATGTGAGTGCAAGGAAGCACAGTTTTAATCAGCCGGGTGCACTTGTTTCTTCATCTGTTTTACACTGTTTGTTGTGAACGTTTTCATTAGCAGCAGTTGAATGACTTTGCCTGTGGCCGGCAAATGGTGTTATACAGTGTGCCATTTTCTGTGGAGAGACAGCGGGAAGGAACAGAGGGAGACAGCCGAGTCTCATAAACATCCCGCCTCTGTTTGTTCACATGGGGCTGGAGGTATATAGGCAGGTCTGGTTGGACAGCCTTTCAAATAAAACTGTGAGCTTGTGCATGTGTGTGTGTGTGTGTTTGTGTGTGTGTGTGTGTGTGCGCACACATAGCCACACAAAAATTCAGATGTCAGTCAAAAAGTCAACAGAGGTATGTTGCTCCCCCACTCACCAGTAAATGGAGAAGCCAATCAAATCTCAGCTGCCAATCAGCTTTTTATCAGCAGGGCCATCTGGCCATCAGCTAATTGTGTCTCTTTTAAGGCTGTCAATCAGCAGTATTCCCCCCCTCCCCTCCCTTTTCTCTTAAAAATGTCTGCCTTTGAGCTTGCCTTCTGGCTCCAAGAGGTGGCCTGCATGGGGTCGGGGGTTGTTTGTTGACCACTCTCTCTTAATCAGTTGTTGTATTAGCTTTCATCATAGTTTCAAAGACTTGGAGAACTTATGTAAACAAGATGCTCTGGCCTTAAATGTTTCTTTTCTTCTTCTTCTTCTCTCTCTCTCTGCAGCGGTGGAGACCCAGAGCACCAGCTCAGAGGAGATGGTGCCCAGCTCTCCCTCTCCCCCTCCTCCTCCTCGGGTCTACAAACCCTGCTTTGTGTGCCAGGACAAGTCATCTGGTTATCACTACGGAGTGAGCTCCTGTGAGGGCTGCAAGGTAAATGAAGACAGGGACACATTTAGCCATAGAAAGGGTTTACAGGGCATGTATGGAGTGAACAGCTGATGTCCACTAAAAAGAAGGCCAGAGTGAGAACCTGATGTTTCTGCTGGAGACAGATGTCGGCGCAGCATAGCCGTAATGTTTGCTGTTGTTAAGCTGCCCTCTAGTGTGTCCTTACTGATACTGCAGAGCTAAACAGTTGGCTGTGTGCGACCAGCAAATGGTTACTGCAGCCAAATGAAATAAAACTGTTGACAAATGAGAGATTTAGAGCATGGATCATTTTTTTTTTCCTGTCCTGAAAGCGGTGTACAAGATGTTTTCTTTTTATCGATTTCAGGGTTTCTTCAGGCGCAGTATCCAGAAGAACATGGTGTATACCTGCCACAGAGACAAGAACTGTCAAATCAATAAAGTGACCCGCAACCGCTGCCAGTACTGTCGGCTGCAGAAGTGCTTTGAGGTTGGCATGTCCAAAGAAGGTGAGTGCCTAAGACAGTAGTAAGATTCTCGGGGGGAAAACGATTACTCACCATTGAAGAAGTGGCGAACCTGCAACGGTCTGTGTTTCTTGTGTTTCCCCTGCAGCGGTGCGTAATGACAGGAACAAAAAGAAGAAGGATGTGAAGGAGGAGGTGGTGCTGCCAGAGAACTATGAGCTGAGTGGAGAGCTGGAGGAGCTGGTGAACAAAGTCAGCAAAGCTCATCAGGAGACCTTTCCATCTCTGTGCCAACTAGGAAAATACACCACAGTGAGTTTTTCTTTTCTTTTCTCTTTTTAAATGCATAATCACATTTACCCCTAAACACTCACAATCCACTCAGGCGTTAGCTCACCGCTTTGCCAGGAGGATAAACATAGTTATGGACTCTGCACAGCCACACAGACACAAGTGTCCCTCTTTCTCTCTCCCAGAATTCAAGTGCTGACCACAGAGTACAGCTGGACTTGGGCCTGTGGGATAAGTTCAGTGAGCTCTCCACTAAGTGCATTATAAAGATTGTGGAGTTTGCCAAGCGGCTACCAGGCTTCACTACGCTCACCATCGCTGACCAGATCACCCTCCTCAAATCTGCATGTCTGGACATCCTGGTACCAACCACATGCTCCTATTACTTCCTTTAACCGTTTCCCCTCCCACCACCTCCACCTCCCTAACGCTTTCTCATTTGCCATGCTGATTAACGTGTCAATATGATACAAAAATATGATTCTGAACAGCCTCACGGCCGAATTTCATCTTTATTTGACTAAATCTCCCCTCTTGTTCTTTTGTCTCTGTCATTTTTCTTCCGTCTCATTTTCTCCCTCTTCTTAGATGCTGAGGATATGCACTCGTTACACACCGGAGCAGGACACAATGACCTTCTCGGACGGCCTGACTCTCAACAGGACACAGATGCATAACGCCGGCTTTGGTCCACTCACGGACCTGGTGTTTGCCTTCGCTGGTCAGCTGCTGCCTTTGGAGATGGACGACACAGAGACGGGGCTGCTCAGTGCCATCTGCCTGATCTGTGGAGGTAAATCTGGCCTTCTGTTTTGTTTCTCTTGACATCATCTGCACCTGGAGTCATGGAGTTGTTGATGGAAAGGAACCATGACCAAGATCATTTCATAGTTTAGAAACAAGCCAGTAGCTTAAAGCCTTTAAAAATGTTGATTCGTCTCACTGTTTTGCAGTTCCCTCTCTATCATCTGGTGTTACTGTTACTGTTAATATTTCCTCTTCACATCTGTACCTCCCTCTTGCTCTGTCAGACCGTATGGACCTGGAAGAGCCGGGGAAGGTAGACAAGCTGCAGGAGCCGCTGCTAGAGGCTCTGAAGATCTACACCCGCCGCAGACGCCCAAACAAGCCTCATATGTTTCCGCGTATGCTGATGAAAGTCACGGACCTCCGAGGAATCAGCACCAAAGGTCAGCTGAGGCTTTACATGTCACAACTGCAGTTAAGATTAGAGATGGGTATCAAACTTCAACACCTTTTCTGGTACAGACTGAAATGCATTTGTAGCATTGAGTATCAGCAACTTTAAGATAATGAAAGTTGGCATTCAGATTTCTGGTCAGATGCGTGGATTTGTTTACAAAGTTCTGGTACGGCTACTTGTCTTAACAACTTCACATTTGACATTATTTTGGTATCAGTAGAAGACTCAAGAATTGTTTTGGGACTAGTATCAAAAAATGTAATACCCAGCCCAAGTCACCTTGGAGATCTCGGAGAAGAGTTTCATTCTAAATAAGACATACAATGTTTTTAGAAAAGTGAGTACAAAAAATGAAATTATTTAATATCATTATATTCTAAGGATCATACCTGTAAAATAATTCTTTCAAAGAGACTTTACCATCATCTGCATATATGAAGGAATTGACAGGGAAGGGGCATTGTCTTCCTGAAATGGGATGAAACTTGAAAAATGAACATTGTTTGAGAGGCTTCTTCTTCTTTTTATACCATAACAATTTAACAATATGCATGTGCCTGTAGGTGCAGAAAGAGCCATCACACTGAAGACAGAGATTCCTGGGCCCATGCCTCCACTGATCAGGGAGATGCTGGAAAACCCCGATGCCTTCGAGGACAGCAGTGACTCAGGGGACAGCGCTGCTGCAGCTCCCGCCGCTCCCCCCGCTCCCCCCGCCATTCAAGCCATCAAGCAAGAGGAGAAAGCCACATATGAGTCACCCGTGGAGGAGGAAGAGGAGGAGGAAGAGGACGACTACTGGGATGAAGAGAAAGACCGAGGGGCGGACAGTGACGGGGAGCCGTGGGGGGAGGCGGCGGCAGCGGCGGCGGCAGCAGCAGCCACATGCAAAAGAAAGGTGTGACTGGGAAAAACACAGTGAGAGAGACACGATGACGCTGCTTCCTCCTCCAGTTCACTGAGCCCTCGCCCAGCAATATCTCCAAGAAAAACCTCACAGAATTAGGCTCTTATACGATAACATGCTGCATACAGCACGTATTTACATATACTGTACATATACTGGACTGAAAGGAAAATGTGTTCAGTTCAGCATAAGACACATGGAATGGGAGAAGCGCAAGCACTAAACATCAGTGGGTTGAGGAGAGCACCATTTCAAATCACTGTGCCAAAATGAGACTGTCTAAAAGATATTTCAAAAGTGTTTCGTCCACACAGAGAGGAACAAGAGGTGGTGGACAGAAGAAAATGCACTCCTCTGCTATCTATAAGGGCTATGCTTTGTATAAAATTGATGGTAAAATTACATTGTAACAACAGAACTCTATGTGTTGTCCATTTGCCGCCAACTTCTTCTCAAATTTCCTTTTATTACTATTCAGAGATATGCTACTTATTTTTTTATTGTATGGTTTTCCTAAGCATGTACACATTTCTGTTCTGACTTTATGGCTGTTTGCGGGACTGTTTTTTTTTTTTTTTTTTGTATATTTTCTCTCAGTCCCGCTCATAATTGACTGGACATATGTGTTTTTAAACTCTTTAATTTTATGCATTTATTGGACACACTAAAAAACAATAGCAAAGATAGGAAAGAACAATAGCAAAGCGAGAGCAGGTCATGAGCAGGACTCAAACTCACAGTGTGACAAGCACATAGTGTGTAAGTTCGCCCTCTAATTCATGCAAATCTCTGGTGGTTACAACATCTGAAAGAGAATGATAATGTACTGTCAACTCTGGTGCTTTTTATCCAAATGAGATTCTGACAAAGAATGCAAAACAAATACAGCAACATATCTTCACCTCTCAACAAAAATACGAATAAAGAAATAAAAAAAAAAATACTAGACTAAAGAATCTAAAGCGTAGATTTAACATCAACACACAAGCTCAGGTTGATTCTGTCAGGGCCACGTCTCACCTGTCAGTATTTTCTAAGAAAACTGCTGGTGTGAATGCTCTGTTGTAACTTCCCCATCCTCAACAACAAAAATCTTCTTTCATCAAGGAGAAGGAACGATTACAAATTTAAGTTGTTGGCTGTGCTGTACTCAGAGGTAAGCCATAAGATTTTCATTGTGTAAGTGTGAGTCATCAAATCATCTAAACAAATATAACCCTTAAAAGCAGTTTACTTCAGAGAAAACCTCAGGTGTGTATGGTGTGTGTGTGTGTGTGTGTGTGTGCGCATGTGCATGAAAGTGTAACTGAAAGCATTTACCAATACACAGAGTGATGTTGTAAAGATGTGACTGTCATCACCGCCATAATCCACAGTGAGCATATTATGCAAAAGTCAAATTAAGAGTATCTCATAAAAGCACATAAAATGGGTTTTGTAGTAAAAAAAAAAGGCTTTTTAAAAGATTTCAAAGAAATCACTCCCCTCCTGGTGGACAGTAGGACATTGATGCAAGCTGATAAAAAATCACAGAAATAGCAATTACTATTGCACTTCACATCTTTGAGGTTGCAGCCGTCCAACATCATCAACAAAACAAATAATTGACATTGGGCGACGTGCCCGCTGAAGCATAGGACGACAGTTTGAAACGGTGTGTGTTCATGTGTGCTGTATCTAAGAAGTGATGCAAAAACATGGATTTTGTAAAATAAATAACTATAATTTGTTTTTCACTGAGACTATACAAGTTTTTTTTTAATGTAAGATGTAAAAAGTTGTTTCATTCTTTGTGTAATGAAAGACAATGTGAGTCTTATTGAACTCCTTGATAGTTGTAAGGGAAAAGATTCTCCATCAGCACGTTGTCCTCCACGGCACCAAAGAATTACAGCAGAACCGCTGCAACACTGTTGATGTGGCTTGTCCATATAGGAGGGATAAAAAATTAAGTTTCAAGTGAGAAGCAGAAGAACGGCTCCTATAAGATCGTTGTGCAAATACACCTGTAGTTCTGAAGTTAGATGGGTCTTTAGCACCAGATGTAAAGCCATCAAGGACACAGAAATTGATCTAAGTATTAAACAATCAACAATGACACCATTATGATGGTTTTTTTCTTAGACTCTTGAATTGTGATTTTTGCGATTCCAGGACAGAATCATTACAACCATGTGACTGAGGTAAAAACAAAAGTTACCTTGAGTGTTTTTTTCTCACTCTGTTTCTTTTCCTCCGTCAAACACACAAAGGCGCACACGCACACAAACACACACACACACACACACGCTAACACAGAGTCGATATTTTGCACATCATCAGCCAATTCTACATACTATGTTATTGAGTATTTAAAGATGTTTCTGCATCTCATAAGCATGATATTTCATAATAAATTGTTTCCCTGTTTCTATTATCTATTTTTCTTTTCTCCAATTTGAGCTGGTGCAATAAATAAGCCTTGGGGGAGACCGCAAAAGCCAAAGCTCTATACAAAGCATGTGAATAAAAAAAAAATTTTTAAATTTTTTTTCTAAAAAGGCCAAAGACAGACGTTACATTACATTTGGACAAAACAAAATAAAAGCAATTACAAAAAGAAAAAAATCTATTAATGTCATTGATGTTAAATATATTCATTTTGAATTGTGGGAGATTTCATGATTTCAAATGACCTTTGAAGCTAGAACCATTTTATCTCTGTATTTTATATATTTTGTTGTTGTTGTTGTTGTTTTTAACAGATGTCTTACTTTTTATAAACACAGACTCTGTAGCGTGCAAATAACTTGTCTTCATGTTCAGGGATTGAGGCACCTCATGAGTTCTGTTTCAATTTGACTTGTACCAAAATAGCTCTCATACACACACACACACACACACACACACACACACACACACACACACACATACACACAACACACACACACACACACACATACACACACACACACACACACACACACACACACACACACACAACACACACAACACACACACACACACACACACACACACTCAGAAACACAAAGACTAGGCTGATCAGTTCTTGTTTTTATATTTTTATGAAAAATTAATACTTTTTTTGGCTAATTTGTTGCTTATTGTTGCTCATTTGTTATTTGTTGTTGTCTTTCTTATATTTTTATAAAGGCGCTTTTTGTTCTCAGACCTTTCAGTGTCCAGTTGTCATCTTCTTTGTCGTCACTTTACACACTTTACATGTCAACACAGCTAACAGTCAGTATTTCTGTTTTGTAAGACAAAATGGTAAAAATTCCTTTAAAAGAGTAAGACCTCACACACTTTCACCAAAATACAGACTGCCATCAACATGTGGTTATTATCAGTTTTATTAAAGAACTCCAACAGAACCTCAGATCAATAGAGAAAAGTATCATAAATAAACCTACATGTTTTTTCCAACTCGACATTCTGCTCAACAAGTTGCAACAGAACATTTCGCACGTGTCTGTAACACACACCCACACATTTGACATGGTTTCAGGATTCACACTCACATGCAGAGGTTAAAGGGGGCTGTTATGCCGCCAAAACAGGATCTAATGTGTTAAATTAAAGCTAATTGTGGCATCTTTTGCTATTTTTCTCACATATGTTACAACATATTCATATTTTAATCAACTCAAAAGCCAAAAAAAAAAAAAAAAAGCCAGAAAAAGTTATAAATCAAGTCTTAAATACATTGAAACACATTCCTGGACAGTTAGTGTCTGCATATGAAAGTCTGAATGTTAACATGAAGATGAGACGCATATGCTGACAAAAAATATCTTATGAGCTCCCAGTGTTCATCCTGAGTTTTAATTCTAAACCAGTAAGAAAAACCATTAGCCTGGCTGATAAAACAAACACTTAACACTGACAAATTGTGCCATGTTTTCTTTGAATTCAGGCACTCACAAGCTAAAGGATCTACATTGTGACCTTTGTGAAGGCCATTATCTGCATGAACAGCTAGAAAACAATAGAATGATCTCAAAATGTTACCCGGGTTTCTCATGAATGTGCATTGCAGTGGTAAACAAACAGCTTGCCGTTCAGCCATCCGTCTGTGTGTTACCACATGGGGGAGTCAGCCAGCTCACTGCAGAGAGAAGGAAAATAAAATAAAAAAGTTTTACAGAAAGTGGTGAGGAGAGAAAAATAAATGAATAAACAGACGAAACTGAGAGTAAAAAAAAGTTAAGAAATCCTGTGTCTCTCAGACTCCAGGGTTTGTAGTGTGACTGGTGTAACAGCCAGATTTGTCACCTCAGGATGGGGTTGATGAGTTCTGGTGGGATCAGTTGCTTCCCTTCTCCTGCTCGGGGCTCGCAGCGCTGCCTCTTCTCATCCTGAGTTGAAAAAAAAAACAGAAGTCGAAAAGAATGTAAACTGCAACTTTAACTGTCTTTTAATGATAAAAGGATCCAAAATATTTCCATAAGAACCAGTGACATTAGTGAGTGTTTGTCTTTGTCAAGTCTGATGGCTAATACTGCATCTATCACTGACAGAAGGTACAGTGCTTGTGTTCATTTTATATATTAATCTTAAACTGTATATCGTCAAATATAATCTGAATCTGATTTCAAAATAAAGTACAATTAATTAATTAATTAATTAATCTAAAACATTTTTTTTTAAAACAAGGTATCATTACACATAGATAAGAAAGCTCATAACTGAACAGGAAGATGTGGTTGACGTCAAATTTAACTTAATAACATTTTGTTTTTGTATAAACGTGTTATAGATATGTACAAAAGAAATTGTTTATTCAGTTAAGCTGTGGGAGACAATAATTTATCTGTGGTAATAAACCTGTGGTTTACTGTGAATTTACAGCTTCTGTGTTCCTGATTTGCAAGCGTCTTTGTAAACCTGATCCAATAAGATAAAATACATTTTCATGACATGTTTCTATGAGTCAGCATTCAACCCAGGTGTGCAACAATGGAGCTGGAGCAGAAACTGTCGGGAAAATATGGTCAAATATTTGCCCACTCGGGTCTGTTGGCGCCAAAAGCAGGTGGCGTTAATCCTTGTTTGGTTTTCGTGTGAATAGGATGGTGTACCTGTGTGTCGGAGGCTGGTGTGTCTTTTTTGCTCTGGATGTGAATCTCAGCAGGGATCTCATCTCCGTTGGACCATTCCAGGTGAGCGGACAGGAAGAGAGGAGAAGAAATTGATCTGGAGGAAGCTGGGGAAGCATCCTCGTCATCCTCAGAGGAAGAGTCAGGAGCTGTTTGAATCAATATAGACTCCTTACTTACGTGTTCATTACAGGGCAGTGGAATTGTAGTGATGTGTACTGTGTGAAGATTTCATCACTCACAGATAGATCTAGCGATTTCTTCATTTGATTTAGTTTCTGGCACAATCCCCAACCTTTGCTCCAGCCGACAGATGTAGTTCACCAGGTCCTACAAGTGTCCGAGTTCAAACCCGTAGATATGAAGATTTGAAGAAAAGACGACAAGACGGAAGAACTGAATAGATTGAATATAATGAAGTGGTTTCCAAAATGTAAGCAGAAATATATTATAGCAATGACATTTTTTGAGGTTATGAAACTTTTCTTTTCTTTTTTAAAAGATATTATTCTTAGCATTAAATCATTTGTGTTACATGTTGACTGTAAATATCAGCTTGACATCTGGAAACTTCTGACTTATGATTTCATCTATTTGTCTCTCTTTCTTTTCTTTACTTTGGTTTTGTTACAGACATTTTCTGTTTCTTGGAGAACAATAAAAGATAATGGGGGGGGGGGGGGGGTCATTTAAATTGTGTTTTTGCACCTTCACATTTCACAGGGGTCAGCCAGCGCAGCAGATATGGTAGCGGTACAGACACGTGATATTTTATGGTGAGGGAAGAAACAACCATTTTATGAAGAAATATTTTGCTGGGCGTGTGTGAGGTCTGATGTGAAATTCTTGCCTGTTTCTCAAGCTGCTGCTCCTCGCTCTCCATCTGGGCTTTCCTCAGACTGGCCTTCAGCTCCTGCAGCTCTCGCTTGGCATCACTCAGCAGCACCTGCAGGGGGCAGCAGCATTATTCTCAGACCATGTGAACACCACACATCTGACATGACTTGCCCTCTTTTCCTGCTGTTGATCACACGGCAGTGAAAGGAAATGTTTACTCACTGTTCCTGGAAGGGCTTTCTATTTGTGCCTGCATGTGAGTAATGAAAGAACTGCGCTGAATTCTGGCTTGGTTCTCCAGTTTCCAAAATGGAACCTGAACTACTGATGATGCAGCTCTGCAGCGCTCCAGCAGTTATATTTAGAGCTGAATGTGTTTGTGTATTAAATGATATAATTGCAATGTAATTTGATTTACTTACTCGATTACAATCTCTCTCCCTCCCAAGCTCAACTTCTAGTTTCTCCCTCTCCATCCTCTCCTCCTGGAGCCAGTCCTCTTTCCTCTGCACCTCACAGCTCACTTCTTGCAATTTGTTTTTCTCAGTCTGCATGAAAACAAAAACAGGCAGCAAGTTTAACCGCATAGTCCCATATATTTATCACGCACGTGCAGGATCAGGCTCTGCCGTATCCTCACCTCTGCTGCGTGTTTGTAAGCCTCTCTCTCCAGAGCCCAGTTGGCGCGCTCCTCCCTGAAGACCAGGTTCTCCTCGGACAGCTGCAGGGTGAGCTGGGCCACTTGCAGCCGGGCTTGGTGCAGCTCGGTCTGGGTGTGGGCCTGACGGGTGCCCAGCTCCCTCAGCTCTCTGCGCAGGGTCTCGGTTACGTGCTCGCAAGCATCCATATGCTCCTGCAGCCCTCGCACCTCCACCAGACCGGCCTCGTTCTCCGCCTGAAGAAAGACAACAGGAGGAAGATGAGTGCAGAGATAGCAATGGGGGACAAAAATGTTTTAGCTGTCACAACTCTTGACTGATAAAGCCATAAAAAGAAACAGGAAACTTCTCATCTTCTACTTCTGAGTTTAATTTAAACATTCTTACTCCCACTGCTGATAAGACACCTAAACGTCTAAATCTAGCCTGGTTCCAGTAAGTTGTTGAGTCCTTACTGGAACTTTTCCAGACCTGTGTGTCCTCTATCCCCATTTCAAGCTATCCATGTTTCACAAGAGAAGAAGAAGTGTCAACCAATAACCTGCAGAGACTTTCTCTTTTCCTCATCGTGTTTCATTTGACTGGACATTTTCTTCACTCTCTCCTTCAGCCTATGCAGAGCAGGGATAGCAAATAGGGTTAGTTTTAGGATCCAGGGACTAGATAAGACTAAGACAAATGTTTGAACTAGCCAATGTCTCAAACACTTGCCTTTCCAGTTCCATGTTTCCCTCTTTCTCCCTGTCAGTCAGAACTGTGACATCGTCCTCCAGGTCTTTGATTCGCTGCTCGCTCTGAGCCTTGTCAGCCATAAGTTTACTCAGTTCAGAGGTCAGATTTTCCTGACTATACTTCACATCCTTTTAGTGTTGTGGAGAGAAGAAAAAATATTATAGAAACTTTAATATGTGTATTTCCCTTAGCCAGAAACTTCAGCCCTCAGCCATTAAAGAAATTCAACTAATGCTGCACTTACCTTGTGTTTTCCCTCCATCTTCTTCAACAGGTCGCACTTGTGTCTCAGGTTGTCCTTAAGCTCTGAGATTTCCTCCGTCATTGCTTCTCTCTCACTCTCCCACTCCATCCTTTCTTTTCTGCTGTTCTCTTTCTCACTCTCTCTCTCCTCTTTTGCCTCGTCCAGAGCCTGCTGTAAATCGGCTTGTTTTTTTAAGCATTCCTCCAGTCGACTCTGCTCACAACAGGGAGGGGGAACAGGGAGGTTTGCATTAATTAAATGGAATTTACACAGCTGATTAAACGTTACACTATTCTGTCAAATACCCAACTTCTCATTATGAAGATGGAGATGCTTATCTGGAATAGTTTTTTTCTCTTCCCACCTGCAGCAGCTGGGCCCTGGGGATGACCAGGAGCAGCTCCTCCTCGCCGTCCTCCTCGTCTCGTTCCTCTTTCAGAGTCTCCAGCTCCTCCAGCGGCTTGGGAGCACAGAAAGTGAATGGTCGACTGCGGGCACACACCTGTCCCATCTTATCCACGTACACGAACTGGTACTCCACGGTACTGGGACGGGGCAGGTAACATGCTGTATCGAGCAGATATTTCTTGTTGTACTTTAGTTGTTCTTTTTTTATTCTTTAAAAATGAGCAAAACAAGCTCTTAGTGAGATCAGAATGACGTGCAAATGAACTTGAATTGAGGGTGAAAGCAAGTCAAGGCACCTCAAAATTGCAAAAATGGTCACACTAAGTTAAACTCTGTGTTGTTTCTGAATTGCTGTTTGTGATATAATAAACAACTTTTGTCCCAAAAACTTAACAACGATAGAATATCTTGTTTTCGCCGACCTCGACTGGTTTCATTTTTTACCTTGCTGCAGTGATGTAGATGTCTATAGGAGTTTCAGTACACCGTGACATCACTGTTGGTCACAGGTGCAACACAGCACACCTCTGACCACAAACTTTAAGCCAGAGGCTTGTTGTAATATCTGTTGAACTATTCTCTGTGTCATATGTTTATTTGTTTGTTTGTTTTTTTGTTGTTGTTTTTTTGGCTGAATTCTTACCGTGAAAAAGTGCACAGCAGTTTACACTGGTTCCCTCGGTGTACCCTTCAGGAACAAGAGCCCATGTATATGTGTAATACTCTTTCATTGAAGACCAGCCCATCTGTGGCATGATAGCAAACACATTTTAAGACACAAACAATACAAATGTGCATCCCCATCAGTATTGAGACACATAACTTATTTTGCTAAAACAAATTGAGTTTTGGTTTTTTTTTTGTGTGTGTGTGTGTGTGTGTGTGTGTGTGTGTGTGTGTGTGTGTGTGTGAATGGGGAGGTTGGGTGACTGTACCTCAAAAATCCCTATCCAGTCTTTGCTGCTCCACTGATGGTCAGAGGTCAGACTGTAGTGGCACTCCACTCTGGTTTGGGGGAAGTACAGTTGCCCCACATTTCGAAACACCACTGTGAACTGTTTATCCATGGTTATAGGAAGCTGAGCTGTTTAGGAAGAAAGGATCCAGTGAAATGTGCTCCAGTTTCAGTCTGGAGGAGAACAGCTGATGAAAGCCGATAGCAGAGTCAGTTCAGCAATGCTGCATGGTCATAACACCGGTCACCTATGGCCCCACAATATGTTTATAAACAACAAGCTCATATACTCACTGCGCACTGAGGTTATACCATGCAATCTGTGAAAAAGAAAAGATATCCTGATGATTGTTTGTAGCTCTGAACCCATCTTTTTAAATGATTTCAACAATAAAAATGATCAACAATCAATCTATATCATAAATTATATCAAACTCTTGATGAAATACAGGTTTTATAATTAGTTATAGATCATAAAAGATAGTCCTTAGTCAACTAATAATTCCAATTTATATTCCAATACTGAAACTATGATTATTTTCATCATAACTGCATTCATAAATAGTTTGAACACAAATAAAATGGCACATTTTAATTACATTTTCAATTTAGCAATAATTTCTTCTTAAATGTATGCCATTAATTTAAAAAACAAAAACATTTTCATAACATTCAAAACATTTTAATATCTTCAATATTCTTTATTCACAATATGTTACTCTTGCCTTTTGTTATTGGTCTTGTTAAGTGCAGTTGTTTGTTGCTTGTTATTGGTCTTGTTAAGTCACTATGGCTGTCTAAGAACAGTTAATAATTATATGCTTGGATTTAATAAATGAATGAGCTGTGTGGTGGCAATGTTTTGAATCTTACCTTATTCCGCTGAGAAATGAATGTGATGTGTTTTCTGCTATCTGATGAAGGATAGAGCTGTGCATCAGTCTGTAGACAGTGATGAGCAATCCTGTCAGGTGCAAGAGTTTCACAACCTCTCCGGAACCATGTGGACCCCAAGTAAAATTAGTGATGCTGGCAGATTCATGGGAGATGCAGTTCAGGGATACACAGCTCATCACAAGGCAACGCAATGCTATGGACTTCAACTCCCATTAGATCACACAGCTGTGGGATACAAGATCTGCTGCTGGTAGTTCTTGCTCATTGCAATTCTTAGTAGGCAAAGAGGAGGAGGGGGGTCAGGACAGGGGGAGGGGGGCACTATGCTCAAGGCTAAACATTTCTCTTAATAACAAATTAAGTGAGCTCACTGTCCTGAGATCAGAACCCTGAAATGCAGCTACACACCTCCACAATGTGAGGCACAGATATGACTTTATTGTGTGACTCACACACTGTGTGGATGGTTCTGTATTAGTTTGCTTTGAAAATGCAGAGACAGTGACGGACTTGAAGAATTATCAGCAGTATTTCGGGTGAAACTCATCAGCCACTGCTATGTTTGAGTAACTTGGATTCAGCCTAGATGTATAAACGTGTATAAGCTTTTTTTTTTTTTTTTTTCTTTAAATCAGATTAGCTGAGATTGCCTAAGAAACGTAGTCTCAGTTTTGAACACTTGGTGGCAGCATAGTTTTATCACACAACCACTTTAAACAAGTGAGCGATGTTTTTGCTGTGTTTGGGGATTCATATGGTCAAAAGTGAGTTCAACATCACAAAGACAGAACCATGAACATTTTCATAGCAGACAACTGGCGTAGGCTGCAGAGTGTGAATAATGTCATAGGCTGTACTGATGCCACATGGTGGACATCTCCATTAACACAGATTTGGCTCATATGCCTGGTGATGAATTTTCAAACACTTTTCATTAGTTACTTTACAATGAATTACTTGTTCTCAAGTCCATCTTCCAACCATAACTGCATGACACCATTTCCTTTATACCGCTGCCACTCTAAATGCCAGGGGGGAAATTCTGTTGTCCATGCGGCATTGGTGGAAAACTTTATTTTAATTGCTTGCTTGCAGTTGTGGGCAGGAAAAGCAGCTTTCAAAGGTCTCCATTCATTTTGTTTGTATCTCAGTCAAATTCAGGGCTCCCAACATGTGGAAAACTACAGAGGCTTACATAATGCTGCTGCTGGAATTTCTGAAAAATCAAACACTACTGATTTTGGCCACACGTGGGTGTGGGCAGAGGTGGTAGGTTTACAAAGCAGATATGCCTCTTTTTTCCCATAGCAGAGATTTGTCGTAGGAAAAGTACAGGCTCTGTTATATTCAAGTGTCTCAGTCAACATGCCAGTCATCCAACATAAATACCCTGAAAATGAAACAGCTACATTTAATTCGGGCATCATTTTATTATTGTCATTATTTACACTGGGACATCTGGCTCCACCAACAAGCGAAAACATCCTCTTGTCCAACAAGTCACTTCATGACAGGACAGAATATGCTGGATGTTAGCATATTGTCATGCTAACATGCTAAATATTAGCTTTTGCTGTCAGTAATGCTTTCATCTTTGGAGTACCAGAAAGTAAAGATAAGGAGATAAGGAAAGTATCTCGTATTTCATCATTAGGTTTACTAGGTTTATTTAAACAAGAAACTCTTTATTCCAAGAGCCCAGGAATAAACAGGATTGGTAAAATTCTGGAAAAAATAAAGTGTGTAAATGAATAAAACATTATCAAAACAAATGACAATTAAAAAGAATGTTTGAAAAAGAATACAAAAGAATGGTCCTCTGCAGTAGTCCAGCATCAACAATATGTACAACTGTATGTTTACAAAATAATCTTTGTAATGTTTACAGGTTGTTTCATTAGAAGTCTTTTCTATACCAATCAAATGTCACAGTCAGTTGTAGTAATTAACTAAAATTGTTATTTTATATGAGAATCAAATGACAAATTTACCAGCTAATATGACTGTGACAAGGCTGAACATACTTACATACACATTTTAAGTATAGGCCTTTTTTTAAAAATACTGTTTTAACAAGTTTGATCAACAGTTTGACAAAAACATCCAGAGCTTATCCTTTAGATATGAAGCACCTTAAAGTTAGAGTAGTGTAATAATACTTTTAGAATAAATTGTCCTTAACCTATTGCCACGCTCCATCCACTGATCTATAAAGAAAACCATCTCCAAATGAAAACAGACAGATGTTTACAGCAGAATAAAAAATACAGCAGCTGAGCAGATGTGTTTACAGCATTTGTGTACAAGCTCTTCTTGGAGCTGTTTGCTGCGATTGTCACCGAAGGTGGAAACGTTTGCTCAGACACAGACACACTTACTGGTGTGAGATTAGCTCATGTGTTGCTCAGTAGCGACATGACATCCAGTTCTACCAGTTTGGCTTTGGCTACTTCCTCCCAGCCCTTATTGGCTAGTGGGTTCCTAGGCGACGGATGCATGATGCCCTCAACTCGCACACTGACATCTGCAGCAGAGAGCGCTCGCCGTGCCCGCCGCTCTGCAACCTTCCCAACTCCAATCACCATGGAGACGCCCAGTGCCTGCACCGCCTGGCACAGTGCAATATCACACAGGGCCAGAAGGGCCTCCCGCTCAGCCGCCAGCAACTCAGGAGGAGTCAAATTCTTCCCACTCTCGCTCATGAAAATCAGTGGGCAAAGGTTGTGCACAAAGCAGTGGCGGAAGAACAGTGATGGTTCACCACACAACTTTCTGAAGAAGCCCCAAAAACGTGCACCGCTAACTTCACTCTGAGTACACGCGAGTCCTGTGATCCGCCGCTTTGGATGCTCGTTCTGAGGATGACCGACCTCCCCTGTGATCTTCAGCCAATCAACAACTGACTTCACTTCACCAAAGGGGACCTTTGCAAAGAAAAGTAGATCATTTAAACTCTATTAAACACATCATAGTCACAGTTTTAACAAGTTTGAAATTTAAGTTTGCTATACAGTAAGTAACCATCACACAAACATCTGGTGAGGAAACCTTGGAAAATATAGACTTAACTAAGCATACTTAACTCTAGCATGTGGCCCTGGGGCAAAAATGAGCTGAGGGCCCCATTTGATCATATTTGTGTACAAATTTATGTAGGAACATGTTGCAGGTTCATTTTAATACACAGAACCTCCATAGGACAGGTAGTCAAGATGGATAATGCTGAATCCACTTGCCTTATGACCTTGATTTGAACTCATTTGAATGCATAGTGCATTAAACTCAGTAATATCACAGTCATTTGGTCTCATTATATTATGGTGAATTATATGAATTTCATATGTGTTTTAATGCTTTCACTTTGTTTTAATGTTCCTTTTATCTTTTCGTTTTATGCACTTGATGCTTCATTTCTTTGTTGTAAAACACTTTGTGCTGCATTTCTTATATGAAAGGTGCTATACAAATAAAGTTTTGTATTATTATTATTATTGTTGTAAAGGACAAAAGGAAAGCCCACACCTGTTCTTGCAAGGTGCTAGTAGATCATGCAGAACTCAAGGAAGGGAAGGGAATTGATGACTGTTTTCAGATAAGGCAAGTCAGTAAAGAAAGGCAGGTTGTTGTTTTGGGTTTCCTTGGGTACAGACCATCTGTGCGACATCCTGTGTTGATTAGCGTGTTTATCATTCTAACTTGAAAGAAAATGCAACTGTCTAAACGCACTGCTCACCCCAGTCTGTGCCATGCCGAAAGGTCCTGGGTTCATCCCCAAAAATAAGATCTTTTGTCCGGTCTGGCAATACTTCTCCACGTAGCAGCGGTGTGTGTCCCAGGCGTACTCCAGCGGGTTGTAGATGTACCGGACAGGGTTGCTGAAGGTGAGCCGACGGAGGTGGACGTTCAGCTCCAGTTCAACCTGCAGAAACCTGGAGGAGGGCGTCATGTGCACCTCCGGCGCAGGTTTAAATCCCTGCTCATTTGCCTCACACAAAGCCACTTCCTTCTCCCCGTCTCCACAAGCTAGCTTACCCGATTCCTGTGCAGGCGTGTTGTCATCTAACATTTTCGACTGCGGTCGTATGAAACAAGTTCCTGTTTGTCAGGTAAAAACGTAACATTAACGTTATGTTCTGCCAGCTTTGATAAGGTTTTGACACTGACTGCCTAAAGTTGAACACTTTTGATAATTATGAAATTCTTCCAACATACGGAGTATTTTCTTCCTCGGCGTCTTCTTCCTGCGCATTCAAAGCGGCTGCTGCCCTCTACAGTAACACTGGTGTCATTACAGCTGAGGACCTGACTGAGTGTACTGTTGGCAAAGGCGGCACTTGAACTAACCACTGGGTACTAAGTTTGGCTGACCAGAGACACTCTGTCCGATTCATTCATTTCATTCAACTGTGCATTGTTTTGTTTTCTGATGTTTTTCTCTCTCTCAAAAAAAAAGGTGTATGGAGTAACTTTTTCTTAAGGGATGCCGGATGCAAGTGGAAGCGATTAACGATGTTTTTTTCCTCGAGTTTGACCTCGTGATGGCGCTGTTACAATGAATAAATACAGCAGTAACATAAAGGTTAGCACCTGGGTGTCAGGTTTAGTCCAGAGCAGCATTTCCTTTGATATTGTTGATATTGGAGGTCTTTAATGCTTTTTAATTTAAAAGTAGGAATCTGAGTTAGCATTTATCTGTGAAGTGAAAGTGAAAGGGATGCGTTAGTGCTACACTGAACATACCTGGCCGCAGGTGTAATCCATTTAAAATAGTTCACTCATGCATGTAAAATATTTGCATGTCAGGCCTTTGTTTTGAATTTGAGTGGCTGAAGCAGGATTTAAAGAGGAAGTAAAAACAGAAAACCTCATCTATCTATATGATGCCTTTACTTTCTACTTACAGCACCAGTCAAAAGTTTGGACACACCTACCCATTCATAGTTTTTTCTTTATTTTGATTATTTTCTACATTGTAGAACAATACTTAAGACATCAGACCTGTGAAATAACACATATGGAATTATGTAGTAAACAAAAAAGTGTAAAAAAAAAAAAAAAAGGTTGTATTTTAAATTAGCCACCATTTACCTTGATGACAGCTTTTCATAAGATGGCATTAGCTTAATCAGCTTCATGGTAGTCACCTGGAATGCTTTTCAATTAACAGGTGCGCCTTGTCAAAAGTTAATTAGTAGAATATCTTGCCTTAATGCATTTGAGACCATCAGCTGTGTTGTGTCGTGGTTGGTATACAGTCAATAGACAGTCCATCATTAAGACATGACGGTCAGTCAGTCTGGAAAATGCTGCAGAGGATAAGTTCATTAGAGTTTCCAACCTCAAAAGTCACTTATTACGCAGCTCTTCAGATTAGAGCCTACGTAAATGCTTCAGAGTTCAAGTAGCAAAAACATTTCAACATCAACTGTTTGGAGGAGACTGCATGGTCTGCTGCAAAGAAACCACTACTGAGGGAAGCCAATAAGGTGAGAATTGCTTGGGCCAAGAAACCCAAGGGATGTACATTAGACCAGTGGCAATCAGTACTTTGGTCTAATGAGTCCAAATTTAAGATTTTTGGTTCCAACTACCATGTCTTTGTGAGATGCAGAAAAGGGGAACAGATGGTATTTACATGCGGTTCCCACCGCGAAGCACGGAGGAGGTTTGATGCTGTTGATTTATTCAAAATGGAAAGCACACTAAACCAACATCACTACCACAGCATTCTGCAGCGACATGCCATCCCATCTGGTTTGTGCCTAGTGGGAACATCATTTGTTCTTCAACAGGACAATGACCCAAAACACATCTCTAGGCCATGTAAAGCCTGTTCAGATGACCTGGCCTCCACAATCACCCGCCCTAAACCCAAAATTAAAATGGTTTGGAATGAGTTGGATGACAGTGAAAGAAGAGCAGCCAAATGCTCAACATATATGGGAACTCCTTCAAGACTTTGAAACCATTCCAGGTGACTAGCTCATGAAGATGTTTGAGAGAATGGCAAGAGTGTGCAAAGCTGTCATCAAAGCAAAAGGTGGATACTTTGAAGAATCTAAGATCTAAAACATTTGTCTACACTTTTTTTTGTTTACTACATAATTCCATGTGTTATTTCATAGTTTTGATGTCTTCAGCATCGTTCTACAATGTAGAAAAAGAAAAACCATTGAATTAGAAGGTGTCTCTCAACTTTTGACTGGTACTGTGAGTGTCTGAATTGAAAAACATCAAAATCAAGTCAACACATCCAGTGAGCATACAGAAGTCCTTTACAAAGTATTTTATTTCAGCATAATAGTAAGAAGCCTCTCCTCTGATTTTCATACAGTTGAAACTAATTGGATCACAAGGGTACATATTAGTTAGCCCATTTTACAATAATCATTGTAACATTTTTTTAGGAAGTTATTCTTAAGCACTCATTTTCCTACACAAAATAATCAATATCAAGATCCTATCTTAACTGAGGACCATAACTCTGCATGCAAGACTAATAAAGAAAACAACTAATCTGTGATAGCTACTGTTATGCTGTTGTTCATCTAATACCATTATCAATATAATTTACTACAAATACCAGGGACTTTGTATAAGAAAGAAAACATTTTCCTGTGGTACTACTGCCTCTATTGTTAAAATTACTGAACATACTGGGCTCTCAACTGTACTGATCCAAATTGTTCTGTCCACTTTCTGTGTCAAGTTGAGGAGAAATAGGCTTTGTCTAAAACCTAAAATCTAGTACAGTCTGAAGGAAAAAATATCCATCTCTCTTTTTTGTCTTTTTTTTCCTTTCACTCCAGTGTTTACAATTTTATCAGAATAAAAAAAAAAAAAAAAAAAAAAAGTCCTTGAAACAATCATCAAAATGTGATGAGAAATTCTCAGGCAAATAAATCCTTTGATCTGTCTGAAAAATTAAAACCTCAATCTTATAAACAAATGATCTGAGACTCAAGGATTCTATTGCATTTTAACAATGAGATTGATAATACTAAAAACAATAAATGACAAAAAGGTATTAACAAGTGACGTCAACTATATACTGTATTGCCCTTTAGCCATTATCAGTAATGTGCTCGTGCCAGCAGTATCCCTTCCACAGATTTGGAATAGTGTTTCCAGAGCAAGTTAATGCATTTCTCAAACTTGGCCCCTTTGCTGCCACTGGGTTTTACTTTACCCTTCCAAGTCACTTAAAACTGAATCCCCTCTTGGTTCACACTGCTTTGTCTTGATATCAATGGACCATTTAAAGAAAATCTTCCCATAATACTTTTGGTTAAAACAAACAAAAAAAAAAATCTATTAACTCAGTAATCTGCAACTTGTTCGTATCAAACACAAACATCATTTCATCCTACAAATCAAAGACTGGATAAAGCACTCAGGGTTTCCATCTCAGTCTTCCATCAGTCTTATCTAGACATTTAAATTAAAAAACAAATTCTCTCTCAGCTCAGTGTGATTCAAATCAGACTGCCCTGAAATCACCCTTGATGGTTTTCAGCCATCTGTTACTCACTGTGGCTTCAAAGAACAGCTGTAATGTCTTGATATGCACACGTATGTTCGGCCTTGTAAACTAATCCTCCCACCCAGCACTGATTTCTGGGTTAAACAGCACGGTTAAGACAGAGCCATCACCAACTCAACAGTCACAGAAAGGATCAAGTTTGAGAAATCCTTCAACAGGGAGCACAGTGGCTCTTATCAACTGCCTCTCTGCTGTCCGACCAAAGTCAAAGACTTCCACACAATACGATCAAAGTTCATCATAGGTAAAAGAAATCGTTCGTTACAATATCATTTAGTACTACAATGATTATTATTTGTGTATCCGCACTTACTTAAGGCTAAACCCAATGACATGACAGACATCCATTATTACACACCAACCACATAATATTTGGATAAAAAGGCAATTGTTAGTGTGAAGCAGAATCAAGCAAGTGCTGATTCTGCTATGGCCTGTGACCGGCCAAAGCACTGCAGTGGGAAACAATTTAGCACTACTGACTTCTCACAAGGACTGTCCAACTCTCAGGGGCTCCTTTTAAGATTATATACGGTGTTATAATGTTATCAGTAACAATGACCCAAAATATTCATTGCCATTATAAAGACAACCTCTCTCGACAGGAGAACACATTAGTCTGTTTTAACACCACTAAAGCCATCAACTCTGTGTAACCTTGACAGCTTTAGGATAAAAAAAAAAAAAAACATGATGATGAAAGGCTGTCTCGTCTTAGTAAATACATCTGATCCACAATAATAAACAGTTGAGAAAAAGGCAAATGAAAAAAGAAACACACTAAGGCCACAAGATTTTGTATACCCCCACTAATCTCACAATGTGAGAATCTGTACAAACAACATAATGGGACTTCAAGTGGCCAACCTGCACCATTTTAGACCAGGATCTATGGACAACAGAGACAGTTTTGCGCCAAGTACTGGAGATCTCTGTATATATACTCAAAATATATACAGTGGTAAGTACAATAGCATAACTCAGGAGGAGGACTTGCTAAGGCTGCCACCCTGTGCCATTTCCTGAGTCATCAGTATGTCATACATGACACAGAACACAAGGTACACAGGTGATACTCCTGTGACCCGACCCTTCATGTCTGACACAACTAGTCAACTGCAGGTTGCCCTCTCATGATGATCTCATGAAGTCTTGGAAGTCCTGGTTTACAGTTATGAAGCACTGTCTGATATTACACACTCCAAGTTCCCTCAGGATCTCACTGAAACAATGGCAACAGACCGTATTTGAACCAAATTTCAAATTTTCAGTTTCTTTTTGGCCCATTTTGTTCATATCAAAAAAAAAAAAAAAAAAAAAAAAAAATCACCACTCAAGTCCCATAGCGAAATAATAATAATCATTTTCAATTATGTACACAAAGTAATCCTTAAAACTGTACCTCCTATATTGATGAAGTCAGGGAAATTTTGTTTGAGTCATATTTAGACCAGATACTGCTTTCAGTGAAATGTCTTAATGCTAAACGTTATGTTAGCTGCAAAGGCAAGCAAGATCTGGTCGACATGAGAGGTCAACAGAGTGGTTTCCTTACTTTACCTTGAAGGAAAGTTCAGTTTTATCAATTTTGCCCTAAGTGACAATCCTTGTGTGTCAAAATTGGCCACATAGGAAAAATCAGAAAGAAGCTCAAATACTTTTCCTCACCACTTCATCCCATTTTGTTGCTAACACGTCAGGATAAACAATACCCACTGCCCTTCCCGAGTACCACCAAATGCAGATATATTTCAACAATAATAAAAACCTTTTTCTTTTTGCAAAAATCAAATAGATTAAGTACAAAACAGGACCACTGTTCATCACAGAAAAGTCTCGTCTTTTAAAAAAACAGGGAAGAAAAAGGAAACACAGTAAAAAGTCAACAAAACAAAAACACAAATGTCCCTCTGTCATTAGTAATCCCAAGACTGGAGCTGCAAGATCAGTCTGTGCTAGAGTGTGGCGCCACTAAGCACAGAGCTGAGAAGAAGAAACCCTGTGGCTTGTCCCGTCTCTGGTGGGGTTGTAGATGTAGGGAAGGTGGAATGTCAGACCGCCAGCCGGCCTGGAGGGGGATGCAGGGGACTCCAGGTTGGAGGTGCGGGTGGGGGCTCTTGGGGATATGGGCGTGGTTCGCAGCATGGCTGGTTCTCTACTTTGGCTACACTGCGACCCTGGCACAACCGCCGATGCCGCAACAGCCGGTCTGTCCGAGAAAAGTTCTTTGAAACACAAATTGGACATGGTTAATAATTAAGGCACATATGGGGGTTAATGTTTAAATAGCATTCAGACCAGTCTATTTTAAAATATTAAGATATCAATCATATTGTAAATTTCATACATCCAAGTCTAACAAAGACCAAATTTAAACAATACATAAATACCATAAATGTCAAATTAGATTCTATTTGCTTAGTGTCGGTTCATACATACCTGCTGGCACCGTTCACACTGATAAGGCTTCTCCCCACTATGGACACGCTTGTGTCTCTCAAGATGGTAGCGCTGGATAAACCTCATATCACACATGTCACAAGCAAATGGCTTCTCTCCTACAAGAGCACACAAATACACAGTCAATGCATCAATTTTAGAGTCTCGTACTAACAAATAGCGTGCAACTTTCACTTGTTAATTTTTCTTTGCAGACTAAATTTCCAACAGTTACAAAAAGTTGGAAAACACTGCCCTATAAGTAAATTTTAACAGTTTACTTTCAGCAAATGGATATTCTAAAAGGCCTCGTCATCAACTCATTATGTGTAGATCAGAGTGGAATTTCTTGTTTTCATGGCCCAGATCTACGCAACATAGAGGCCCCAAAAACTGGGGCAAGTATTTTGAGGCTGGTTCAACATCCCATCAAATGACTTGACAATCCAAACTCGAGTTTGTTGTGACCCCGTTATGTTGCAAGCGCCAGAGCCTCTTTCAGTAATAAGGGTACGGTAAAGGAACGCATACCCGTATGAGTGAGGCTGTGTCTCTCCAGGTGGTTACGCTGAATAAACCTCATGTCACACATGGAACAAGCATACGGCTTCACCCCTACACACACAGAGCAATATATTAGCCCTACCACCCACATGTGCAATACATACAACCTTCAAGCTCAAGCTAACACTAAAACACTGGCAGAAATATAAACTCATTCTAATTTTAAATATGTGATGTGCATTTCCTTTTTTTTTTTTTTTTTTTTTTAGAAAATATGTTCAAATGTTCAGACATGCATCTAAAAATACAGTTGTGTTTAATGTTCTTAACATAATGTGGAGCTTAACATGGCTTCAAAGCAAAAACACCAAGATCTGTCATATGCGCTGTGTGAGATTAACTTATTAAATGACTGTGTTTGGTCTGCATAATCATCAGTAACATCCTCACTTGACAGTGAAATAACCAGACTATTTCAGCATCCTCTCACCTCTGATCTATTATGCCTGTATTTACACCACAAAACTTTAACAAATAGTTAGTCATTGTTTACCATTTTTACTGCAAGGGTTTGAGTTTGACTTTGGACCAGTCCCTGGGTATCAAGTTTACTAAAGCTACTTTTAAGATGCTGTAAAAAGATAAAAATATTCACAAGAGTTTCATTAATACTTGACAAGTTGCCACAATGCAATTAATTTCTGTGTTGATCTGCAAAAAAAGAAAAGAAAAAAAAAGTCCTTTCACAATGATTAATAAATGACAGTCGTACACGGCCTGTTTTTTTTTTTACTAGGGTTGGGTTTAAAGAGCCAGTTCTGATTCCAAATTTAGACGAAAAACTATGAAATTGTTGTGCTTTTCAGTTGTGCTTATTTATGACATATGACTGTCAGCCGAAAATATATTTTTACTTTCAACATATTTTTGACTCACTACTTGCTTTTGTTTTTTTTTTTATTACTAAGAATTATACCAAGAATTGCAGCCAGGACTTGGACCAGAAATCCCAAATGGAACTGGAGTCAGGTTCATTAACATCAAACTCTAGCTAAAGGGCAACATACTCCTGTGCTTCACATTTTAGTTCTCATACTACCCCCCAGTATTACTGATACACATAGAATAAAAATCAACTCAAAAGGCTGGTAAACAAGGCCTGATCAAAAATAAACAGCATCTAACCAAACAGACTAACTGTAAATCTAAATTGCCCTTTAGGATTCTCACCAACACCATCTGGATCATCTGGATCAAGATAGAATTAAAAGTTAAAGGAGAGGGAAGCAGACAGACACATGCTACCTCCATGGCACATGGTGTCTCTAGCTTTCTGCTTATTAGGCATGAGCTTAAACAAGAGTGTGTAAAACACAAGAGGTTGACACTACCTGCTAACAATTCTGGAGGGCAACAATCAGTTTTAGCTAGATAACCTATTTTTAAGTACAGGTTACAGAAATGTGAAATGAAGAGTACTGGTAATTTAAATGTCGTACTAGTAGCAACTAACCTAATACCTAGCACAATTATGAATAAATGGTGATCTGTATAATGTGAGAAGGGTAGGTGCACGGACCCATACCCGTATGAGTGAGGCTGTGTCTTGCCAGGTGGTAACGCTGAACAAACCTCATGTCACACATGGTACAAGCAAAAGGTTTCACACCTAAATGCAAAGCATCAATACATTATTTTCAGGACTTTTAGTTTGTTTCACAATCCATCAATCAGTAATGTAATTTAAACATCTATTTACAATTGATGGGTTGTTAACCACTTTTCTCTAATGTGAAATTTTCGTAAAAAGAATGCATGTCAAGTTTATGTTTTTTAAGTCCAATTAAGAATACATTGAAATATGTTGATCAAATTTCAAATCCACAACTAAACACATCACATGAGCTGATGATGTCACAGCCCTGTATTTATATACATGTAAAGACTTATTTTAATGGTGCATTTACATATATAATGTAGGATAGCCTTGATCAAGAAAAATGTGAGTTACTTTTACAGAATAATAATAATTGCCTCAGACAGCTGACTCTGTATCTAACATAATGTAAGTACAGTCTGATCTCAGTGACATGGGTAAGGTGGGCGGACGCATACCCATATGAGTGAGGCTGTGTCTCGCCAGGTGGTAGCGCTGAAAAAACCTCTTGTCACACATGGTGCAAGCATAAGGTTTCACACCTAAATGCAAAGTAGCAATATTATATTACTTTACCTCACTTTCCATTCTTTACCATAAATACCTAAGCTATTGGTTATTAACCACACATTTGCAAATTCATGCAAAAAACAAAACGATATGTCCAATGTTTCTTTAATGTAACACATTTAGCAACAAAGGCAACTACAACTGACCATTTTAGCTATATCACCAATCAAAATGATTAGCCATCTGTATCCTAAAGAGTACCAATTACAGTCGGGGAGCACTGCAATCATTACCTTTACACTATGTCAGTCAAGTTAATAGCCTGTTAACTATAGAGGATTTAAATCATCATTAATAACCAACCAAGCATTTTGCTTAATCAGTGGCTTTAAAGCACATTTCAATGTGCAAACAAAATGTCAGCAAACATTTCAGGTAAATGAAGATTGCCCACTAAAAAAAGCTTTTCTGAAAAGCTATTTCTAAGCATTGCGGTAACCATAAATGTAACAGGAGAGTTTAAAAGCACAGGAAGAAGCCGAATGTGTCTGTACTGCTGGGTTTTTTCCAGTCTTTTTTAGTTAATGTTTTTAGAAGGTGCTAAATGTTCTAGAGGACGTCAATTATTTCAAGTAAACTACTTTAACCCACTTAAATTAAAGGTTACAGATGTTTGACAGAGAAAATACTAACTTACTTATTGCTTAAAAGATTCAAACACAACTACTAATTTTGCTCTCTCTAAAATTAAACATCTGAGTTTAAACTGTTGCACTACTGATATTACCACAATAAAGACTATGTAATAATGACCTACAAAATGTGAGAAGGGTAGGTGCACTGACGCATACCCGTATGAGTGAGGCTGTGTCTTGCCAGGTGGTAACGCTGAACAAACCTCATGTCACACATGGTACAAGCAAAAGGTTTCACACCTAAACGCAGAGCATTATGGTATTATTTTCAGACTTTGTAATTTTTGTGTTCACAATCCATCAATAAGCAATACACACCTAATATCTATCCAGAATTGATGGGTTGTTAACCACTTTTTTCTTTTAATTCTTTTGAAGTTCATTTAAAGAAATTAATGCTTGTTTTTAAATAGTTTTTCCTCCAAATCCAATAAAGAATAAATCCAAATGTTTAACCCAATTCCCAAATCCACAACTAAACACATCACATGAGCTGATGATGTTGCAGTCCTGTATTTCTTTACAAGTTAAGACTTGCTTTAATGTTTCTTTTATCACATAATGTAGGGGAGGCCTGATCAAGAAATCGTTCAACTGGTCAGTTTAAAAGAATATTGACAATTGCCTTGGATGACTGACTCTGTATCTAACATAATGTAAGAACAGTCTGATCTCAGTGACATGGGTAAGGTGGGCGGACGCATACCCATATGAGTGAGGCTGTGTCTCGCCAGGTGGTAGCGCTGAAAAAACCTCTTGTCACACATGGTGCAAGCATAAGGTTTCACACCTAAATGCAAAGTAGCAATATTATATTACTTTGCCTCACTTTCCATTTTTTAATTTAGGAATTAATATTTACGCTATTGGTTATTAACCACACAATTGCCAATTCATGCAAAAACACAAAATATAAAAAAAATAAAATTCCTCTAGCCATTTCATAGTGTTGCAGTTACCAACTAACATCAGAACAATAAAACTGAACTGTTATCCTGCTTTACTGATGATAGAGACTAGGAAACCATGTTAAAACTTTACACTGCATACTGACATTTCCTTTAAATGTAACAGGCATATGTCTGAAGTGATCTAACAAAATTCAATGTGCACGCTGATTTCTAACACTGAATGTCATGGGCACGGTGCACGGACCCATACCCGTATGAGTGAGGCTGTGTCTCGCCAGGTGGTAACGCTGAAAAAACTTCATGTCACACATGGTGCAAGCATAAGGTTTCACACCTAAATGCAGAGCATCAAGAAAATTAATTTTGTGTCTCTGCCACCAAAAGAAAATAAATAAATCTGTATTCCCACTTCATAACTGAAGGGCTAAATCTGGGCTAAATTGATATCTGTGGTTAATAACCAATGTCATACCCTAAAATAACTTACAAGGGTACAATATAATAAGTGCTTGTTTCAAAATACAAAATTCCCAGAGATCTAAAATCTATTTACACAACACATGAGATGATGATGTCATCTACTGGCTTTTAACACTTAAAATAATTCTCATCCATCATATGAATACAGATATTTAAGATTAGATCAAGCATTCACATGTTGCAGCATCCTAATCTTGTGACTGGGTTAAGATTGGCTGACGCATACCCATATGAGTGAGGCTGTGTCTCGCCAGGTGGTAGCGTTGAAAAAACCTCTTGTCACACATGGTGCAAGCGTACGGCTTCACCCCTATACACACAAAGTACCAACTTTAGCATTAAAAGACTCAACTGCCAAAAATGATCGATGCTAAACTTTACTAATTGCTTAGTAAAGTTCGGTTGCACTTATCAGCGCTTTGTTTACACTGTAAATTCCAGCATGCTTAAAAAATCTGTTATTCCAATTGGAAATGACATTTTCACATCTGATTGAAGATAACTAACTGCTGAAGGTCTAAGACCAAAGTTTAAATTAGGAAAAATTGAAGGATAATGGAAATATCTCATATAGACTGCAATATTAACTTATCTTCAAACCTAAAAACCTACCAAATCACCAGACAATTTAATGGGCACATTCCAACTACCACAATAGGATGATTTTAAACTATGCCAATAGGAGCTTTGCAACAGATTTGTTCACGTAAAAACTTTTGTCACGCTGATCGCAGAGATTAGACAATTTTAGGCAGTTGGTAAACAGCTATGCACAATACATTAAGATTAGACATTTGTTTACATAGCAACTCTTGTGATTTAACTTTAAATACTGATTTATAGTAACGAAAATGCTCTGAAAACCATATTTATATAAATAACTTATATTTAAAAAAACAAAAAACAAACATTAACTTTGCACTCTCTTCATATTTAAAATTTGTAATGTAAAAACAGACTGACACAACATCTTTACACAAAACCTGCTTTCAAATTGAAAAATCAAACTTAACTATTCATAACAGAGGATTATATGTTATCTTCTTGCCATTACTTTGAATGTGAAATGACACAATGACTAAGCTGAGTCAGTTCTGAATCTGCACGTTTTAATTTTTTTCAGGAAAAAAATCCCCTTGAGAATTTTAGCCTAAATATACTGTGAGCCATATTCACATCAGCTGAAACACGACACAGGGTTTTTTCTCCACTCACAGATTAAGACCCCCATCAGGCCATGTTACCAGCACACACTCCTTAAGTCAGAATTTGATCATCTTTATCCATAGCTATTCTAAAAAGAACAAGAATCTGGGATTTTCCAGGTTATGACACAGACACTGAGTCCAGGGTTAACGCCTGCTTCAGGGTAAACGCCTTCCTTGACTCAGTTTAAGACCCAGCTTTATGGACAGTTAGATCTTCCCTCACACAGCTTTACTAGGTATTATTAATGTGACATGTTCAGATGGGGGGCTGTTACAGATTTCCTACTCTATTTGCCTTCAATAAAAAAAAAAAAAAAGTTTTGTATGAAAATAGAGTAAAGAGATCTTAATGTGTAATTATGTTATTGAGTCTGCAAGCCACAGACACTAGCATTCACTAGAAGGGTCTATTAAAAATGTCCATGTGCTCTTCTAATCCATTACACATTTCATTTACTTATGAGAATCAGGCTGTTTTTTTTAAATTATGTAAGCAAAAAATAGGATTGGTGATTGTGTTACAAAACATATTTAAAAAGTAATATCAATATTTCAAACTCCGTTTTTCACTGGAAAGATTCATTACATGCAGCCACTGGGCTGACCGTACTCGATATGATGTATGTGTCACAGTAGTTTCTAGTTACAGTAAAGCTGAGCCAATTCTTACACAAAAAGTCTGAAATGGAAAGATGTAAGTAATTTAAATCAATTTTGGCTTGCAGACATCTAAAAGCTAACAAAATAGCTAAATAAAACTACAAACTAACATAAAATTGTGTTTTTTGCTTCATGTTCATCATGTCATTTCATTAACAAAGTCTTGGCAAAAGTATTGTTATGTACGTGCTTATGAAGTTCCTTGTAAATGTTACATGAAACGTTAGCACTTGTCAATATAGTGACAGAAAGCAATACAAACTCGAGTTTGAAGCAGCCATGTAAACATTAATGTGTGCGCATGCAGGAGCAAAGACAGGGAGAGAGGGTCAAAGTTCAAACAATGAGGACATACCTGTATGAGTAAGACTGTGTCTCTCCAGTTGGTAACGTTGTATAAACCTCATGTCACACATAGTGCAAGCATACGGCTTCACCCCTAAACAGAGCACAAGAGTGTTAGATGTATTTCAGCACAATGATGAAGTTCACATAATGAAATGCCTTCAGGTTGTTTATAATTGCATGCTTTATTACAGATAAAATTCTTTTTAAGACTTTACACAAAAAAAGAGTCTAAGAACCTGCAGACATCAAGAGTTATGGTGCATCGTTAAGTGGGGAGAAACAGGACTATATGTTGCAGCTCGGACCAGCTTGAGTATTATTCAGTCATCCTGCAAACAAACTGTTTGTGATGGTGAAAAAAAAAAGTTGAAGCTTTTTCAAGTTACCATGTTCAGGATGCACCATTTCACTATTTAGTCAGGCCAAATATTCTTGCCTGATAAAATCTTGAAAAACATTCTTGTTTTCTTGACTTGATTTTAAACTATTGATGCCTGCATTTAGAATACTTTTTAGTGTAATGTGCCTTTAAATGAATATGTAATATAATACATTTATAAACATGCAGTAGTACCATTACAGTGTTAATTAGTAAACAAAGTAGCTGACAGACAGAGTCACTTTCTCAGTGGACAGTTTTCCAACAAAGCCTAAAAAGTCTATTAAACATTTTTTTTGGAAATGGCATAATTATGGTATCATATATAGAGGGGGTTATCAATTAAAAAAAATCATGTGTAGGTTTATATGAAAGGTTTCATAGTGAAAGGGGAACAATTAATTCAAGCATACCAGTATGAGTGAGGCTGTGTCTTGCCAAATGGTAACGCTGGAAGAACCTCATGTCACACATGGAGCAAGCGTATGGCTTCACCCCTAAACGCATACAGTACCAAACTTTAGAAAAGAATACTCATGATCTACTATACACAAAATATATCATTTTATATACACTAGTCAGTGTTATGTCATTACAAGGTCTAATGGATATTCATGGCCAACTAGGCAATACATACAAGACATAAAATGTGTCATGTCAACCCTAAAAGCAGTCAGAAAGTACAGTGAGTTTACCAAAAAAAGAAAAGAAAAACCTACAAGTTTAATCTTTCATAGTCAAGAATATTGAGTAGCACAAATTACAAGGTACTTTGTTTCAATATACTCTCACAGGTAGGCCATACCTACGCACAAGGGCAAATATCTACAACCCCTGATACAGTCAAGTGAGAGGGATAAGTAAAACTTATACCCGTATGGGTGAGAGTGTGTCTTGCCAGGTGGTATCTCTGGAAAAATCTCATGTCACACATGGAGCAAGCATATGGCTTCACCCCTGCACACACAGAGCAAAGTATTTTGTAAAAACAACACAATCAACTGAACAGGACACACTCACTTATTTTATGTATCCAGACATGCCAAAAGTAGTGGCACCAACATGATAACACTAAATACATTCCACTAACATTTTCTAATCTGTCCACATACATAAAAAATGTCTTTTAGCTGAACCCAGAACTGCTTTTCAATGCCGAGCCGCGCAGCAAAGACCAACAAAGTATTAAGACTCAAGTCTAGGCATAATTTACTGGCACTGCAGTTAAGTACTAATGAATGAAATGTTGTCCAAAACAGTGCCTTAAAGGGTTAAGGCAAAAACAGAGGCAATCTTCCAGCATGCCCCAACAGTTACAACGGCTTGATGCCTATGAATATTTTAAAAACCAGACTCAAGTCATTCTGTAAACAAGGGACAGATAAACTTCAGTAAACTGGGTATTTGGGCTCTAATGTAACAAAGAAGGGCGAACCCATACCCGTGTGAGTGAGGCTGTGTCTTGCCAAGTGGTAGCGTTGGAAAAATCTCATGTCACACATGGAGCAAGCGTATGGCTTCACCCCTACACACACAAAAAGTATGTAAATATAAGCTAGAAACAGAAAAAAATAAGTTTCAACACATATCCATCAACTCTTCCCTTAGAATAGCTCTTGTTTTGCTTCTACAAATTATACCATCAGCCTGAGAAACAAATGCTTGTTTTGCAGGATGGGGGCTTGTGACCATGAGTGAGTGGGTCATTTCAGTTAGATAAATGTATTTTTAAAAATTAGGAGTGGCAAAGAAATAGCGCAGAATAAAGTAGAGCATTCAGCAGGGAAAAGCTGAAGTTGTGTAATATTCAGATGCTCCACTATGTATGCATGTATTTACATCAAGCGCTAAAAAAGATAAGTTTTAGATTTTACCATCTTAATACATGTCTGGATACATCTCGGTGTTCATGAAATTGTGAATATTTGAAGCTGTTAGTCATTTTAAACACCCTAAATCTTGGTTTACACTGCAATGAGTTCAAAAGTTAAGGTAATTCTAAAACACCACAACCTAATAAGCTAGGGTAAGCAGACCCATACCAGTATGAGTGAGGCTGTGTCTTGCCAGATGGTAACGTTGGAAGAACCTCATGTCACACATGGAGCAAGCGTACGGCTTCACCCCTACATACACAAAGTATCGACATATTAGCTAAGACGGAATATTTTAGGGAAGCATCATTCACAGGCATTAAACCACTGGGACCGGGCAGACATTACACATTCTAGTCAAGCTTCATGCAAAGGGGTTATTTGTTTCACTTCTAATTAGCAAAGTGTCTTCTGTTATGGGGAGAATTCATTTTCAAATCATCCAGAACACATCATGAAACAAAGCAGCAACAGGATATAAGCTAAGCACGTTTAAAACAAAACATACAAGTCAGCATCAAGACGGTGATCATACTGGCCAGCTGAAGCAGAAACATTAGCACACTTCTCCACCGTTCACTACTACAAATAATTCAGTCGAGCTCGTTTGTTGCAACTTACTGCAAGTTAAAAATGGTTTAACAACAATATAGCATATTAAATTTATGGTGGCAGGAAAGTGTATGTTGCGTTTAAGTGTTACAAGTGTGCTTGTTTTCTAGCACTCCTCAAGAACAACTTTCAAAAGCTTCCAATCTGATCTCCGCCATAATTTTACAGCAGAAGCATCTGCACAAGCAATTGCGCAACTAATAAAAATCTTAATTTAAAAAGGTAGAAAATTACAGCTTAGAAACGTGAGTTGTGCAGCCATTAGTCTGTATGTCAAGTAAGTGTGGACATCAAAGGACTATTCCCATAATATACCATGGCCTGAGTGAATCAGCTACTTCAACATGACTGGTTTGTGCAGAAGGGCATTAACACAAACTGTTGCCCACGATAAAACATTTGCTTAAAATAAATGATAACTTTTTTTGCTAATTTAACTTTCTGTTAAAGACAGCAGTGTTTTCCAAACAACAAAGTGAACTAGTTTCCCGGAGATTAGATCTTTAATTCTTCGGCTCTTCTACCATGATAAAAGTAGTAGTTACAGATTGTTTAGAAAATAAATAATAGGGGAAAAAAAGCCAGAATAAATTGTGTTGCACAGCAATGGTACAAGAGGGATAATACACTTTGAAGGGTCCACAGGAGCAATTTGAGTTTATAACAGGTGTTTACTTGTATCTACTCATAAAGTGTACTACAATAAAATGGCCTATTGTTTGACATGTTCAATAACTGGCCATTCAGTGTGATAGAGATGTTGAGTCAACCCTGTAGTAATTCTGGAGGCTATTGTCTCATCTATTGTTTTATTAAACTGCAAAAAACCTGTGCTGAGGAAAAGGTAGCGTAAAGTGGATGCAAAGTATGAACCCCTGCATCAGTCACTGGTTTGATTTTGTACACTCCAAACCAAGGACCCCTTAAAATTCGATATGCAAAGTGTAATTCTAAAAAACTGTTAAAAATTCTGTTGAGTACTTAATACAGGTCAGTTATCAGTCCAAAGTTTATCGTTAAATTTTTTGTATGCTGCTTATGTATTTCAGACTGTAAAAGGTTTTGTTCCCAAGCATCTCTTGAATTTGAATAAGAAATATTGATATATTGAGAATTCCTGATTAAATAAAGTTTCATAATTTGAACTGGGTACGGTAAATGGACGCATACCCGTATGAGTGAGTCTGTGTCTCTCCAGGTGGTAACGCTGGAAAAACCTCATGTCACACATGGAACAAGCGTACGGCTTCACCCCTACACACACAGAGCATAAAATTATTAGCTATTCAGTCTATTAAATAAATGAGAATATAACCAAAAAAACAAAACAAAACAAAAAAAACAAAACACAAAAAAACAGAAAGAACATATGCTCTGTTGCCAAAAAGAGCGACTGCTTACTCAAGCTACTGAGATATTGGAACAATGTAATATATATATATATATATATACATACATGTGTATATATAAACCATGCCAACTTAGTTAGGTAGATCTGGTCAACATTAGTTTACTACTGAAGCATTTCCTTTTATGAATACTGGGGCAGTAGTAACTGATTTGGAAAAACGAGGTTGGAAGTTGACTTACCCACAGTGAACACTTCTTAAACAATGAAAAACAAAAATTTTTGTGTGAAATGGTGCAACGCAAATATTGACACTATGCATAAATGTTTCTCAATAAACTTCTCAGTTTTCATTTTACATAAACAATTAAGAACATAGTCCTTTGATGTCCATGCAATTATTTTCACTGACAAAGTAATCATTACATAGAAAAATTATGATACATAAATAAATAAATCTTGCATTTTTCCCTGCGGCCTGTGCTTTGAGGCTTTCACATACATATATTGGGGTCCACAAGTCTGAGTCCACTTTGAAGTCCACTATCAAAAAGTCTTTTTTAGAGAACTCTTTGTTGTCTTCATTTATCCATATAATAGAAATAATTTGTTCTACTCAGTTGCCTCAAGAATATCTTATTTAAATCTGCTAAAAAAAAAATTTTAAGGTCTAAGAAATGCAAACAGAAAAGTCTCAAAAATCTGAACATTCAAATAGCAGTAGTAGTAGTATTCTTTGTAACACATAGTCATAACTATTTTGGTCTTTTGACAAAGAACACCATATGTTGATAAAATTAATATGGTCGCCTATGTGTAGCTACGACCTGCTCCTAAAATGAATGTTTCAATAGAAGTGGTTGTCAGATGGCTGAATAGCGTGGGTGGTCAGACGTGGTCTCATGTACTTGACAGGAAGTTTAAAGTGACAGGATCCAACAGCAACTGCATCAACAATACAAATCCAAATGAACAAAGAAACTACTACTTCACTTGTCAAAACAATCATTTTAACAACAAAACAAGTTGCAATGATGAGCCAAATATGGGCATAACCCAAACAATATCAACATTTTACAGACAAATCAAAGTTTGAAATTGCAATGAGAGTTTATGACAATCACAACAAAGGCTAATTTCCAACATCTCTGGGATCCTCTAAAATAGTGATAAAATAATGGGAATTCTCAAATCTTGCAAACATTTCTACAACTGGTGCCAGACAGTATTGAATCTATGGTTATGGCAAATAATGGACATCTAAAATGGAAAAAACATCTGATCATAAATGATAAAACAACATGAGTTTTTAATAGTGGACTCGGGACTATTGGACCACACTGTTTTAAGTACTATATGTAAATTTTTCTGGTGTTGGGGAACAAACATTTGTAAGACAAATACTGTGCATTATATTTTGGGCTGAACAGATTTTGGGGGGGGGTGGCTTTGTTGGAAATTACTGTCCACAGACAAAATGAACCCTGAGCATCTGTCCATTGATTGAAGTGACAGACTACAGAGGTAGTCAGATTTATGCAATATGGGTACGGTTAAGGGACGCATACCCGTGTGAATGAGGCTGTGTCTCTCCAGGTGGTAACGCTGAATAAACCTCATGTCACATACGGCACAAGCATACGGCTTCTCCCCTAAACCGAAGAGCACCAGTTTTAGTTAAAGTCCCCACAGATACCACCGATTAGCTGTGAGGCAAAAGCTATTACCAAACAAGGTTTTTAAGCAGGCCATTGCAAAACCTTACAGTTGCTGCACACTCCCAAATTCAATCCAACTCAAGCTCTCAGGGACTCTTTCAACAAATGATTCATGTATTCAGGCATTAAAAGCTGTTTAGGCTTAACTGTAAACTTGAGTTGTTCCAAGCATGACCCATACCTGTATGAATGAGGATATGTCTCTTCAGGTGGTATCCACTTCTAAAAGCTCCGTAACAGTGATCACAAATAAAGTTTTTCTGCACTTTGGATGATGGACCATTCTCATCTCCACCTGTGCCCTAAGGATGACATTAAAGAATAATGGTTCACCATTTGTTTCAAACTACACCATGATAATACATAATAATATAAATAAACAATGAAACAATACTACATTTTTCACACATACCCATCCAACTGTTAAGGATCTGATGCAAATGTAAAAATACCTCTGAAATTTAATTATTATAGGGTTATGGCTATTTATTTTGTGTCTATTTTTTTTTTAAATGTTTTATCATTTCTAAAACCCTAACTGTCTGGTATAAATAAGCAATACCCCAAAGTTTTCTCTGCTTTTTCACTAAATGTAATTTACATCTGAATTGAAAAATACCCCACAATCCCTTCCAATGGCCTAATGCCCTCATGTTACTGCTCCCCCTGTTATGCACACAACTGCAGTTATTGTGCTCCGCTTCACTCTGCTCCCCTCCCCCTCTTTCCTCTCTAGAGATCCTCCACCCCCTCCACATCTTCCCTGAACTCCTCCCCCCACCCCCACACAAACAAAATGTGCACACATGAAAGCTCCAAGTCAGGCAGACTTGAATATTGTTGAATACTTTCACAAAAATATGTTTAAGCAAGTAAAGACATATTTTTTGTAATAAGGCAAAATAAACATGCACTGCAAAGAGCATTCCCCATTTAGCAAGCACAGCCACTGACCTTCCCTCCCCTTCCTTCTTGTTCTCTCACTTTACAGGGCGTCACTGACTTCCTGTTCTTTTTTTTCTGCTGCATGTCCTCGTTGGCCCTCATCTCCTTCTCATCCAGCAGGCGGGGAGCTTGGAATTCACCTTCCTTCCGGATAAGCTACAAAGACAGAAAAAGTCAATTATTTTCTAATTTCAGAACGATTACACTTTAAAACTAAAAACACAATATCTGAATATGACTAAAATGAAGTGATAAACTGAACCTCAATTATGTGCATTTTTTGCCACTGTCAGTCGGAGTGGATGAGTGGTCTTGATTTCAGTAAAAACCAACACATGATTTAAAACAACTGGGACCATTTCCATATACTGTGCTGGTTAGGGCAAGATTTTGTCATCTTTTCAAGATTTTGAGACAAATCCTAAGTTTAATGTACTAGAAAGCTGTACTCAGGTATAAGGACAATCAGCTACATGGAACTTCTAAAACTGTAACTATCTGCCCTGATGTACAACTTTGTATTTACGTACTTATAGTACTAAATACTACATATTTATGACAACTCATTTTACAATATATTCTATAATCAAGAAATGGTTATTGTTTTAAAGTTGAGTGAACCATCATGATTACATTCAGAGGGAAAATCCTTCCACAGTTTAATTTTCAATTTCTTAAAGCTAATAGTTTACACTCTTCACAAATTTTAATGCACAGCATAAAACAGCCCAGTTTCCACTCTGCATTTCCTAAGGGGGTTCTAACCAGGGGTGGACAGCTCATTCCAGAAGGGAGGATCATATGGCTCTGGGGAGCACGGTCAGGTCCCTCTCTCTGCGGTGGTCCATGGCCAAGTGGAGCCATCATTTTTTTGGGCGGAGCAGCCATGGAGCTGGCCTGCATCAGGGCCATACTGGAGAGGACAGCTTCGCAGCCAAGCAGCCCCGCCTGCAAAAAAAATAAAAAAAAACAGGACAACAACAACACATTAACACCTGTATCAAACATTTAAAAATAGTCTGCAATATGAAATTATCTGCATCTAAGACAATACTGCCAGTCACATGGCAATTACCAAGCTACTCAATCAACGACAACATCCTGAGTGACACAAGACTGCAAGTTAAGTTATTTGTAACCACTTTGGTGTTCTCAAAACAAACCCATTTCATATGGTCGCGGACTGAGCTGCTGGGCAGATGTGACATTGCTGTGGTGTATGTGAGCGCAGGGACAGGGGTGGGGACAAGGTCATCCAGAGATCCGTCAGTCAGGATGGTCGGGCTGGTGGGAAGCCACACCCACCTCACTCATCTAGCATTAAAACTGAGGAAGAGGAGGATGTGGATGAAACAGACAAACATTAAACTCCATCAACTCCAATTGGGATGGTAATTTTTTACAATGACATTTAAACATCACAAAATATAACACACAAAAATATTCTTCATTTATACAAATAATGATGTAAGAAGATTTAGCTTTTTTTGTTGACAGAAATTAGCCAGTATACTTACCTATAAAAACGGACAACTATAGTTTACTCGCCGTGGTCAATATTTGATAAATTATATTTTATAATTCCTTTGTAGCTATGTTTTTTCTATTTTAGAACTACCCTAGTTGACTATAGCAGGCAACTGATGGACTTACTCAATCCTTCGCTTCTGAATAGTCCTCACACATGAAAAAAAAAATCTGCTCATAACCATGGTGTGATTGGGACTATAGCTGGATATCACATCTGTTTCACCACTGGGTGACACAGAGGAAAAAGATTATTAAATAAAAAAAATTTTTTTAATTAAATAAACATAAATAACATTATCTTGTTAGGTATGATGCTGATATGCGTCACCCTCAAGTGTTTAAAAAACCAATCTGGGAAAATCTATTTATTTATTTTACAATTTTAATAATTTTGATTGTAATTCTGCTTATTGGTTTCCGCCTTTTCCTAAATTCTTGACATATTATTTTGGTGAGGAAAAAACAACCTATGTTGAAAACAGTAAACACAATTTTCTACAGTGGCTTTAAGTTGAATGTCAATTATGTTGGTTTGGGAGCATCATGGACATCAAAAACAGTCCAGTCATATAATGCTTTTCAGAAAGTGATGTTGTTTTGCCGTATCACTATTGTGTTTTTTGGGGGCTCATGGTTTGAAGTGCTAGCTGTGGTCCACTGTTGAAAAGTATACACTTGCAGCGCTGAAAGCATAACAACTGAAGAAGATGGAAGCAGAATCCAACTTTGCTTACAGGAATCACTAACCAAATTTCCTCTTGTTTTTGATACCAAACCTTGACCAATAAAGGTAACTCATTTTTCCTCCAGCCCTATATTATATTATTACTATTTTAGATGCTATTAGCTACCTAGCCACCACTGATGCAAGTCTACGTGTTTGTACAGCAGAAAGTACAAGCTGGCAATCCAACCACAAAGCACACCTGGATGTTCTGGCCATACACATAGACCTACATAGTGCTTGCAGTATGGAAGGTCTGTTTGTACTCTAACAAGCTTTCAAATTTTGTAAGAAGCTGCAAGGGAATGAGATGATGGAAACAAGTTGAACCATGGGAAGATAGGATTCCATAGAAAACTGGAATCTTCATCATTTGAAAAATCTCAAACCAGACAAATTACAGAATAATGTAATTTTTTGAATATAACTGGTTCAACCAGTATTTTTTTAAACAGAGAGCTTCTAGCACCTCACAATATTCAACTCATTCACAATGTTTAACACACATATCAATTATTTTAATTCTAATTCTGATATAATAAAAGTTGTCTAAAATAGACAACAAAAGTGGAATTCAACATATATGAAAACATAAAAGAGGACTGTTATACAGTAAAACCGTGGATTTTAATTCTTAAACTTGAAGTTTAAAACTGGCCAGTATCGATCAAAACAAAAATTCAAAATGGTTCAACACACAAACAGCTCAATGGGAACGAAATTTGAAAGTATAAACCTGAAGTGAAGTTTCTATGAGTGAGAGTGGTTGGACCACTATATTTACTGTTAAAGGGGAAGGCAAACGCTCGGAAAACTTGGCTGTTAAAACATATATACTTATATACAATACAATAATTCACCAATGCTAATCTGGTACTACGGTTTTGACATGGGGTTTGTTAGCGTGTTACAAAGAGGCCGTTAATCTAGCGCTAATCAAAGGTGCATTGCTCGATCTGAAGGCAGCTTTTCCAGGTTAAACTTATGCATTGACTCCGTTTGATCTTTTGTCAGACTGTAGCACAAGTTGACTGTGCCATCGTAAAAGTGAACAGTAGCCCGATGAAAGCAAGGCTACAGTGTTTTCGCCAGTGGCGTTTGTTAGCCAGCTAATGTTGCTAGGAAAATAGACAGCAAGCGCTAACATGGGCTAACGCTAATTAAAATACTCCAACACAACCGTCGTATAGTTATTTCAATGGCTGTGATCTTGTTAGTTAATGCAAGAAAAAAGTACCACAATGTTGCTTTGAAAATAAATAAGTAATTTTCAGCGCTGGCTAAACTGGCCTTCACACTACCACCCAACCTAACGTAAGTCTTGCTGATGTTGAACAAGCTGGCTAACACCAGCTAGCCAACAGCTAACTGCTCGCTGGCGCCCTCGCCCACTACAATGTTGGTAATCGAACAATTCTTTCGCCCACCTGGTTATCGGTTTGATCAGGAAATTTACGATGGTATATATCTTGCAGACTGCACCAATTAATCTTCTCGCCATGATACTACTATAAGACACAGCCTCAATTGGTTCAAGACAAGATTGAGCGATAAAGACATTCGTGATGGCCGTCGCTGTGAGAGCCTCCCCCTCCCGATGATTAAGCTAACATTTGTTAGCGAGCTAGCCATGGCTAACATTGACGCTGTAATATTGAATAAATCTATTTGCTGCGCTTCGCCGAGCATGGATTTTTACACAGAAAATGCAGACAATTGAATGCACAGTCAAAATTCACCGACCATCGAAGAAAAGCGAAGAAAATATATATATACCTTTTAGCTTCACTCGCCCGACGTTTTCAACACCGTCTAGTTTACAAACACAGGAAACGCCACAGGATGTAACCCACTCCCCCACACAGCAGCAAAGCCTCCTCCAGCGAAGAGAAAAGGGTCATCTTCTTCTATCAGCTCCCCGGGAACAGAGAGCGTTTCTTGAAAGGACGGGGAAAAATCTGCTGTTAATCCATTTTTATACTGTTGTAGAGGTTTAACGCCTATTTAATGTTATATCGATATGCTATTGTAGTGGCGCTGGCCTCTCTCAGTTTGCAGCAGACGACGACTGAAGAGACGCAGATGAAGAGGAAGGAGTGAGCACTTAAAATGACAGAAAACAGGGACGTGCACACTATGGATGTGTTAACAGTGGTGGTTACAGTGGGTCAGTCCGCCGCCCCTTTGCCCTAATTGACTGACCAAATTAATATTTTTTTTAACAATATGACAGCTATTATTGCTCTTATTCTTTTAGGATAATTAATACTATGAGAGAGCTTCTGCCAATCTGCCATTTAACGGGGTATGACGTCATTGTTAATTGTGTCAGTATTGATTTATTTATTTATTTTAATGAATTTACTCTGCACTTTGCATTTACATCTTTTCTTCTTTTGTGCGTTATACTTGGTTTACATGTTTGCCTGACACACAAAAAAAACAAAATCTCTTTTTTAAGTTTTCCTCATTAATCAGTTATTAGCATAGGAAATAATTTCTATGGCTCTTGCATTTCAGGAAATCTTCATTTGTGTGATTAGCGATTGCTTAGCCTATGTAAATCCTCATACCCATACTAGGAAACACATCTTGGAGCTCATAACACAATAATGCTGGGCTCCATGTTGACTGTGTTGATGTACACCCACTTGTCTGTTTATGGTACACCTAGCTAAAACTAATGCAGTCTAATACAACAGTCCTGCAATAAATTATATTTTCATGAAGTTAATATCTTCATAATGTTCTGTCTTTATTGAAACTGTGTTAAAACTGTGTTGATGCAACCGTATGAGCATTTTGGAAGCTGGAATTTGTGGTACTGTTGAACTGTATTGCATTATACAGAGAGGTGAGTCAGTTGTTTGGCTTACCCTCATTAGGGGTGAACAAGATAATAGGAACTGTCAACACTACACAGTTCAACAGCACCACAGACTAGCGGCCAAAATGATCATACAGTTGAATCAGCACCTCATTAACACAGTTTCAACAAAAACTGAACATTATGACCATCATGAAGGGAGGATTTATTAAAGGACTGTTTTTATGCATTGAGATTTTGGAATCATATATCTTTTATGAAACTTTTCAATATAGAGAGTCAGTTGGTTTAAATCATGCTAACCCAGTTACTAGGCAACTAACAACAAAAAAAAAGAGTTGGCTCATTCCCTTTTCAAGTGATTGTTCTTCAGCATCGTTTTGACCTGAATGATTTTTAAGTAAAAGGAAATATGTTTTGATATATGTTGTTTTTTTATTATATCAGAATATATATATATATATATATATATATATAGTATATAGTATATAAATCGACCAAAACACCCTTTTTCTAAGTTTAGCAATATAACAAAGGTATTGTTACATTTAGTTTAGTAGAAAAATGGACTAATATGTAAGCTTTAGCTACTGCATAACAGTGAAACCTTTAACTCAAAAAACTAATTTTCTAAGCACTCTGTCACTGATCTAACTAAAATACTGCTCTTGGCCCCAGTTCAAAGTGATCAGTGCACCTCACCATAACAGCCTTGGAGCTGGAAAAGACACACTGCCTTGCTAAAGGACTCTTGGGCAGGTCAGATGCTTGCCAGCACTGGAGCAAGAAGCAAAGGGTTCAAATTCCTAAAGGAGTTTTTTAAATCGAAAACAACTGGACTAGGTTATTTGTCTGTGAAGACGTTTCACCTCTCATCCAAGAGGCTTCATCAGTTCGTGTACGCATCTGACCAGGCTAGGACTGGTCCTGAGGGGCAAAGGGTTCAAATTAATTTGCCTTATTTAGAAGGCAAATGTAATGCAAACATGCAATGTACCGTGCACAAGGACAACCTCATTTTATTTCCACTTACAATTAGTACTGCAAGATCTCACAAAGGTACTACAGTTTGATTTTTTCTATAGTTCTGTAGGCATCTAGCTTGTTGCTTATAGCAATGTTGCATATATGACATTTGTCCCTACATTGTTGCCATTGGGAGAATGAAAATGCCTTAATCTACAGTGGCCCTGAGAGCTCAACGCACTGCAACTTAAGAAAACACATGCAAATACACAAAACACAGAAAACATCATCAATTTGACAACACATGTGAAACAAAAATTAACACTGCCTTCATTTTTTAATGAAGGACTTTGAGTTGCTTTTTGTGTATGGAAGTTGTTAAATAAAGTTTATTTTATTATTATCATCACAATTATTATTATTATTAGTGGTAGTAGTAGTAATAGTAGTAATAGTGTTATTACTATGCATTGAAATGTATTGACTGTCCATGGGGAATCAGTTGCTGCTCTGTCACACAAACTGTAAGAAACTGGAGTTGTTCGGTATGTCTGCTTTCTTTCTTTCCTTTTCCTTTTCGGAAAAAAGAGCCGTTGTTCTTGGGAATTTCAAGGGGTGGTATGCAAAGCGCACACACAGACGTAAATGTACCAGGTAGGGGTAATGTAATACCTACCAGTTCGTTGGACCATAAAATCACATGACCTGGCTCTTCCACTCCCATGACACCTTTCTGTTCACTCCACCTCTGCCAGTCCACACCGGGCGGTGACGCAGTGGCAGCAGCAAGTGTCAGGTGTCTGAAGGTTTCACAAAAGGAGTGACTCAACGGAAGATTGCACAGGTAGGACAAGACTCAACTCAAGGACATTAAAAATATGTGAATGACTTTAACCAGCCCTGTAAAAAAAAAAATCCAACTGTGAGTATTTTGAAATGTTCAATAAGTCTGTGGGAGTTTAAATTTGGTCGTTGATGATTTCTTTTTACCGTAACGCACGTGTTCTCAAAGAACTCTATGTCGATGCCAAACCGGTCCAGCTGCTGAGTTTTTGTTCAGATCTGGCTGTCAATTTATATCCCTAAGTCAAAACAGATCTGTATAGCTGTATTTATATAACTAGAGTTTGACTTTTTTTATTTTTTGTTTTACCAGAAGTCACAAACGCTCTCAACCAATGGCTAACAGTGTTATACACCTGTAATTACAGCTCTTCAAATAACATGTTGGTCGCTTAGCAAGGATGCCAGTCTTCAACATAAGTCATGTTTTCTTATTGCATCACCTCAGTACTGATCTTCCACTTCAAACTCAGTTATTTCCATTCAAACAACTTTGTTTTTTGTACTTTTATTTCTAATAACAATTGCCTCTTAGGTCAATAATGTGTTAAGCAATTATATGGACTCCTCCTTGCTTATGAGTCATATCCAACTGTGTTCTGTCTACTTGTTGTTAAGGAGAACTTGTCTTGAAGTGAGGGTTAAAGGTCAGTATCCACCTTTCACTGATAACAAGTGATGGAGATCAAGCTGCAATGTTAAGATTATCAGATTTCAAAAGCTCATATTTCAGATTGCCTTTAAAGGTTCCAAGGCACCATTTTCAGTGTATCTAAGCACCTGCCAAAACAGGGACACCTTTGTAAAGGCAGTGTTTACACTTTCTTACCTTTGTTACCTCAGATTAATGACAATTTTATTCACTGATCTTTTTTCTAAAGCTTGATTTCAGAGAAGTAACTCACACAATGAATTATATGCTGTTGGGAGCTGTCAGTGCAACCAGCACCTATGTGAATAGTGACCTATATGTCATAACCAGTGAGGGGGGTCTTTTGATTTAAACTGTTGATATTTACTCCTTTATAATACTGTGAAGACAGTTTTGTTCATTTACTCCCAGGTTTCCAAACCATGTCATGCTAACGAAGTCAGAATCTAAGGCATTAAGATTGTTTTTTCATACAGGAAAAGCATGCTATGGCCCCACCCCATTCTTTATTTAAATCAGTGACATTTCCTGCTGTAGGTTTATTTTCACATGATGGCTCTGTTCACATCAGCTATTGTCTTTGTGGGCTTCTAGCGATAAGGACTTGAGTTTGATTCTCAACCCTTGTTGCTTTTGTTTTCTTCCTCCTGGTTTCCTTCAACCGTCTATGGTTTAAGGATATGCAATAGAGGTGGACTGGCGACTCTAAACTTAGTTTACCTGCAACACCCTGGTGACCTGTCCAGGGTGTGTCCCTGCTTTTCATGCAGTGCTTGCTGGGATAGGCTTCAGGCTCCCCTGATGCAAAAGGGCTTACAAGGTAGAAAGTTAGTTAGTTAAAAAGTTAACTAACAAAGAGCATGCAGCATTTCCATCAAATTACAGTGTTTTTGTGCTTCAACCCAGGTTCTCATTTAATAGTGACTATTGACAAACAGCTGATCAATTGAAAAGGTAAACTAACCTGTCTGTCAGGCCTCAAAACCTGTGACAACAGTAATCAGCCCCAAGCTATTTGGACATAACAAACCTAATAAAAGTAGTTGAGCAGTGGTTCATGCTTCATATCGTTGTGTTGAGTCTAATGAGGGTTTTTCTGCCCATCTACAACCCCTAACACTAGCTCAACAGAAATGAAAATAATCAAAAACAATTATATATAATTACATATTGTTAATGTATAATATGTATAGTTAAAAATTGCATAAACCTACATTTGCAAGTCTGTAGGTAATACTGTCAGAAGTGTAGTTGTATTTGACTGTTGAGTGTTAAGAATCAGGGTTATGTTGAAACTCAGTTCAGTCCAAAGTCCTCACTACTACTTGTCTGTGTTGTCACCAGTATCACTTTGTGTCTGAGTGATGATGTAATAGGTGCAACTGAGTGAAAAAGCCCAGATAGCAAGAGAAATGATTACTCAGTCTATCAGCTGTGCACAGCAGTGATTTAAATACATGTCTGAGCACAAACTGTATCAGAGGCTCATCATCTCTCTGTAGCACTTATTTAAATGTGAGTTTAAGATTGGGAGTGAAGTTATGGAGAAATTGTGTGTTATGGGACTCTCTGGTCTGCCATGAATGTTGCGCTTGGTGAGTTATCCCTATGATGATAATGTGCTCACACTCAGCTTAGCGGTTTGAAGTTTGCGTTTCCATCTTGCAGTCAAGCGGCACAAACTAGAGCACAAGTTCGAACATGTTGACTTGGGTCTTTGAAAGCATAACTGTATGAGCACCGATACACTATGTTCATGCACTATGGTATGTATGTCTGGTAGTGGGGGGGTGGGACAAGTGGTAAACTGACAGAGTATGTTTTAAACAAAACTGGACTCTGGCAACAACCTTCTGAAGGGTTTGTACACGTCAAGATAGTTTCTAGCCTTGTTTACCTATAAACAAAGGTTTTTTTTGTCTTATGTAAATGTTAATCTTGTCTATTGTTGTCATTCGTTAGTGTCAGCTGGATGGTCTCTATTGTCTAAAGCACACAGCTAGTAGATGTCAAATTGTCTTTGAGATGAAAAGACTGGACTACCAACAAATGCAGACAAGAGTGACAACAGGTGTTATAATACAAATCGCTTACAGTGGGTGTGTTTGTGTTTCAGGTACTCAGGTCGTTGGCAGAGATGGCAACCGGTCCGTTCAATCGACGGTCCTGGGCGACACAGTCTTTGCGTGTCACTGCGAAGGAGCTGTCACTGGTCAGTGTCCGAGGGAAAAACACAGCCATTGCTGAACGCTTCTCCAAGTGAGTAACACCCGGTTTTAATGAATGTTCGCTGTTAATATCTATTTGTGAAACTGTATCTGTAATACAAGAAATTAAGTCTAAATACATTGCTAGATAATGCTGTCATCCCAGTGACTTATATAGCTGACAATGTATTGGCAATGAATGCAAATAAAACTTAGATAAATCATAAATATTTTATGATTTATTGTTTGTGTTGCATAGTGCTTGTTAACATACAACATACCTTTATTGCAATGGCCCTTTAATCAAAAAAATATTACCCACTGAAAGTTTAGAAAATTATAACTGAAAATAAATTAAAATCATATCTATGCAAAATACAAAAATACAATCTAGAATAAAACATTTCAAAACTATACTAGAACATTTTCATTGTGTTCGTTCTTGAACACCTCACAAGTTTTTAGAAAGAAGAAATGTGATGATTTCTAGGAAAGTAGATCTGCTCTGTTTTGTTTTGAGTCACCAGAGGTCAGTGTTGTTTCCTTCTCTTTAAGGTATCAGAGAGCTGCTGAGGAGTTAAGTACAGAGAAGAAAAAAGGAGTAAGTTTTCTGTTGAGCTTTTTGAGCAGGATGTTAGACACATTTAATTTAGACATCTCTAACTTAGTGATTATGAAAGGTACAACTGTTCCTGAATTTGTTGCATGAAAGACAAATGAAGACTATAGATATTAAATGGTTCAGTTGATAAATTGTAATTCACGGTTTTAAATCTATGGTACATCTGGTTCACAGTGTTTTGATGAGCCTCTCCTAGCAAACTAAATGATTAAATGAAGTGTGTGTGTGTGTGTGTGTGTGTATGTGTGTGTGTGTGTGTATATGTGTGCTGCATGTCTTGCCTCACTTGCTCAGTAGTTGCTGATGGTGCTAAACTAATTACTGCATGTTGAGATGAGGAGCACACACACACACACACACGCACACACACACACACAGACTCACCATGCCAACATACTGTCTGGGCCAAATGTCTTGTCCAGGCTGACCTCTCATTGGCCACTTGTTGCAGTGGGCTGGCTATCAAACCCATAATCCTACTTTAGTGTAATCCCCTCTCTGTGTTTCCAACTGTAGGTTAGCTGCTTTGTCAGTGTGAAAGACTGATAAACAAACCTGGATTGAGATTAAATGAATTACTGATTAGATAATACCATGAAGAAATACAAGGTAATGTTGCTGTGGTTGTGTGTCATATTTTGACAGTTTGCCAGTGTGTGTGAGCCAGATGTTTAAAAAAAATGTTAGCTTCTTTAGTCTTTGTTTAATGGTCTGGCTGGTAAAGACACTGTCAAGAAGGCTTTGATTTTAACTCCTGCTGATGCGTGATAATGGTTTGTTAACATAACGTTCCTGTATTTCTCCCTTAGAAGAGGCAGCACTTAATGGACATAACTTAAAATCTGCTCTGAAGGCAGATTTATGTTAAGCAACACAAGTTCAAGTTGTCAGGGTCATTTTTGCTTATTCACATTTTTATTCTGATTTATCATAGTTCATAATAATTTTCAGGAACCTATAGTATGTGTGGTCATGGACTGATACCACTTTTACAGGGATATGAAACAACTCTAGTTAAAATATTTGAGGATAACACTACTGATGTGTCTGAGCCAAGTTTGAATGAGAGCGTAAAAGACCATCTGTCTGACTTAATATGTGTGTGTGTGTGTGTGTGTGTGTGTGTGTTGTGTGTGTGTGTGTTTGTGTGTGTGTGTGTGCGTGTGTGTGTGTTGGGGAGGTGGGGATTTAAACATGACATTAAAACGATGAATCCATTACAAAACAGATCAATTACAGAAAATTGTTCAACACCAAGAATTTCTCGGTTACATCGTCTCAAAATGCTGCCTCTCTCTGTTTTATGGCATTCAAACCTAATCACATTGGAGTTTTTGGAGCACCCTTTGGACTCTGGTTATCTGTCATTATTGCCATCATTTTTAGAGTAAATGATTGAGCCTAATATATATAACAGATTTATTGATGAATTAAAAATAATTGTGTTTAGAACCTGAGAAACTTGTTTTGTCCCTATTGTCCACCAGAATTTTCATTCGGCGTAGTAACTTAGTTTAAAAGAAAGTTACTCTCACAATCTATAGATTCTAATTTATTACAATTCACCCTGGTGTGAGGATATTTTTCATGGTGCATTTTCCTCCCTCAACCGTAGAATCTGCAAACAGTCTTGACACGATAAAAATTGATCAGTTGATGGATCAACAAGAATAACTGTGTTCAATCTGTCTCAATGTGGGTCAGAACAGACTGGGTCAACCATTGATCAAAAAAACACAAGGTGTGTTTGGTGCAGTGAATCTATTAGTGCTTTGGAGCATTCACAATGTATATAATCTCCTTCATTACTGCCTTTACGTATGTATGTATCAATAATGTCAATTTCATCTCCGCCTTGTACAGAAAGCAGTTGCATGTATTATAAAATGTGTTACACAGTTGCAGTCAGCTTTATTATTAACGTGACATTTTTAGCAATTACTTGTAAAGCTGAGAAACGTATGGCCCCAAAGCTAAACTATGTGACTCTTCTGATGCAAGACTCAAGTCCAGAACTGACGGAGGATCTGTCATTTGAGTCTGTGTTTTGTGGAACAGGTTTCCCAGTGCATTTCTCACTCACTCGCTCTGTCTCAGACTACTGTTTAAAATTCTGTATAAAACTCTGTTAAGACTCATTCACGTGACGAACCTTTGAATGGCTTTTGTTTGTCTTTTGTTCTCCTGGTCTTTTCCTTCCATCTTGTCTTGTATTTGCTATTTTGTGTCATTTTTTGCCTCTTCTAAAACCATGGCACAGATAAGTTCTATGTAGACATAGTGTTTCATAGAATTATCTTCAGAAATCATTCAAGGGTGGAAAAATGTCAAAGCCGACGCAGCAAACAAAGAGTTAACTTTTTCCTGAATGTATCATTTCCTGCTCTGGTTTCCTGGGTATTCTGACTCTCTCATTCACTTTCCTGGTGTTAAAGGGGCTGGGCTAACTCTTACAAGCAGATTTTGTCTAGCTGCTAACATCTGGGAGAGCTCTACCTCTCACTGTCTCAGCACACTGACCTGTAGAGAAGGACCAACCAAAGGACTCTCACTTTCCTTGCTGTCTAGTTGTGGCCGCTCCATCGCATTCACAGAGGTTTCTTTCTTTTTTCTATTTGCTCAAAAAACAAGGAACAATCTTCGTCACTGACCAGTTCTTTCTGTCCACCCTGGACTTGCCTCACAAAGACAGTAATTGTGCCTCCTTTTTTTTGTCCACTTTGGGGTTTTTCTCCCTTTTGTTCAGTCCTTTAGGCTCATGTTCCTATTTCTTTATTCTTTGCTCTCTCTCTGTTTTGTCTTTGTTTGTTTGCGCCTTAATACAACTTATTTTTAGATTTATCAGATTCAGTTGATGTACTAATACGATAAGGCAGTGTTTTTGTTTGTTGTGTTTAACCATCTCTAAATTAAGTTTAAAGTGTATTCGTAGTTTGTTTTGTGAGGAATTGTAGTTTTAATATTATACTAGTGTATAAATGTTCCCTGCTGACCTGAATTCAACCAGGAAGCTTGCCAACAAAAACTTCCTCTGCTTACTAAGATTTATTAGTTAATTAGTTCACTTATACGATTGTGATTTATTCTTATGTCCAGATGCTCTTTCTTCAACGTGTCATTCCTCTTTTATGATTAAGGAAGTTCCTGCGGGTCATACGGCAGTAGTGTGCCTCCTGTTGTTCTGTTGTGCTGTTTGCTGCTTGTTGTCATGAATGGCTGAGTGGTGAACAGAGCCCTCCTCAGTGTTTTTTTGGGAAAGGTGAAGTTGTCGTGTGGAAAGGAATGCAGCTGAAAAATCTGCCTGCACGCTCAGCCTTGCCAATCGTTGCATTCAGCAGCCGCAGCAAAACATCTATTTCCTGGACCAACTTTGAACAGCTGTTCACCTAATCTGTCAGTGAAGCCAAGTTCAGACTCTGGCATTTCCTTTATTCCATTGTGCTGCTGTATGTTTGGTACAATATATGCCAAATGGAAATACTTGTATAATTTAGCATGTATGGAGAATGAAAGAAATTGCTTTTGTGTTTGTGAAATCATTTTCATGTTAAGTTTGGCGTGCTCACAATTTAACTACCTTTAATTTCTTCTTCTCTTCCTCACAGTCTTTTGAGAGTGCGACGCCCTCCCTGCGGTCAGGCAACCTGAGTGCTCTTAAGAAGCGCTGGGAGCAATCGGAGAACCTTGACCGCAACAAACCATCGTCCTCCGTCCCACCTTCAAGCCAAACTAGCTCTCGCTGTAGGCCCCCTGCCCTCGCCAGGCCTCCTTCTATCAGTGAAACCCCCCCTCCATTAAAGAGCCCTGTCCTGCTGACAGCTCAGCGAGGTCAACCTACAGCCAGTCGTGTCCAGCAGCCCTCAGCAGCTCCTGAAGCATCCAAAGCTGAAGAACAGAGAGGGATGGACAGGGATGAGGTGACACACAGTGAAAGACCTGAAAAGCTTGAAGAGCAAGTTCCAACCAGCCCCTGTGCCTCATATGAAAAACCCAGAGTGCCACTGAACAACCTGAAGATGAAGTTTGAGAGGGGAGAGGACAACATGGGAAAGGTAAAACATTTAGGTCTTGAGGTGATATTATTTCTGTCCATCGTAATTATAGAGATATAGTGTTGAATGGCGTCACTTCCTCCTTTTGCAGCCTCTTCTTCTGGTGAATTTGAGACACAGTGTGATGAACATGTGAATAAGCACCAGGACTTTCCCTCACTATATTGATAATTGCATTATTTAAATACCTAGAAAACTGCCACAAAGTTTGTTTAAACTTTAAGCATTAATTAAGATCATATTTGTTTGTGTGAATACTTCACGAATGAGGCTTGTAGTCTCGACTGCTTTAACAGCTGTGCATCTATTGGCCATGTTTCTCAGGCATTAACTGTAACCATGATGGTGGGATTTATTGTACTGATGTTGAGCAGTTCTTGTAAAACACTGGTGTATTTTCTGAACCCCTCTCAAGAGCAAAGTCATAATATTTTTCTCACTAACTCTATGTTGTATAACCTGAAATTGCTTTTGCGACCATGATTAATTTTAATCCTTGAAGGAAAACCACTTTGATTGTAATTTACAAAGCTTATTACTACATACCTTGTAGCAATGAGTCACCTATTACTGACCATGATGATATCTCTCCCATTCAGCAGTGCTACCTTACTACCAGGGTCCTGTCTTTCACCCTGCTTTCTGTGCAGGGATACTCTGTGCTGAGCTTAGTGACTGTGTTCAAGATTTTCCCTTCATACACAGTTTCTTTTTACATGCATTCTTCCCAGTGTTCTCTGTCCCTTGTATTTCCACCTGGAATTTGCCTCATCTCTCCCCCACCCTCTCTCTCTCTCTCTCTTTCTCTTCATCCCTCTCAACCCAAAACAACAAGCACTCTACTCTTCACCTTCCACAACAGAGGAATGCAGGGACATTCCTGACCTAGGGCTGTTTCATTCTTCAGAGGATCACTTCTCTACAGCAACTGTCTTTATCTCACTTTTCATTAGCCACAGTGTGTATCCTACATTCCCCAACAGTCCTGGCCTTCAGTTTAGAGGGTTTGTGTGTGTGTGTGTGTGTGTGTGTGTGTGTGTGTCATGCTGTGCAGTTCTGTGTATGTGCTTCAGCTGTAAACTAACATTCAAAATCACATGAAAGTGAATTCTTATCCTGTCGTTTTCCTTAACTTGCACTCCGTCACTTTTGCCATGGTGTCAGGGTTCTCCAGTTCTGGAAGTTGCGTTTAGTAGTATGACTAACACCATTACGTCACCAGTAGGTTAGAAGAAGTGAAACATTTAATGGTGAATGTTACCAGCTAGACCAGCAGCTTTATAACACTTGGCTGAGGAAGATGGTGCCACTACAGGACTCCACAGTTCCAGTGAAACAGCCTGAAGAAATTAGCTGTTTTAACTGGCCAAAAGTCTTTTCCGCTCATGTGCGTACAGGATAACTGCGGAGAGGAACTGTCTGGTTTACTCATTAGCATTGGTGACACGTGGGCATGCATGCACACACATATGTAAATCATTCTTTGCAGTAAAATGCAATGGAACAGTTTTGGTTGTCGTGACTGCAGGTCAAAGGCATGTTGGTGTCTGTCCAGGTAAATTCTCTGCACTCTAGTATTAAATGGAGGACTGGAAACGACATCACCTTTACTTTGCTTCCATTTTTCTTCTGTAACTAAACTTCTACTACTTCCTTTAAATATGTTTATTTAATGCAGAGCACAATTTCTGCTTTAGATGTATGATTTTATGATAACACGACCACTTCCTATTCTCTACATGTTAAACACTGCAGGCTCATGCTGTGGTCATGTTCCTCAACTGCTGACCTGTGTTAAGCTTTCACATCAGTCCTGATGACTTGTCATTAAGGCATGGGAAACAGTTCAGGCAGTGCCTCACATACATGACCAGTATATGTCTAAATTAGACCTACACCTACAGGCTGTGACAACTTTAACCTGAATGATCTTTTTTTTGATAAATAATTCAGATTTTAGTCTATCACTTTTGTGGAATTGGTAATGTTGGAATGATAATGTTGGTAGTAGTGATCTACCACTCGGAGATCACTAGTGGTACTAGTGATATCTGCCGACAGGGCTGGTGCATACAGGAGTTTGTAGTACTGATTTATTAAACCAAGCCTCTGATCCCATCAATCATTTTTGCTCTCACAGGGCAGCAGGACAACACTACGCAGTACTTCATCAGACGACATGGACCAACGCAGTGGTAAGGAGAAACACACTCATGCACACAGAGTACACACTGACTTCAGGTACATGAACTTAAATGACTTCTCAACTCATACCCTGTAACCTTCAATCATGAATAATGCTGAACTGATGAGCAATCGTTGTTTGTTGCAGTGAAACGAAGGCACAGTTTTCATGTTCAGCATAATCAGTCAAAGCGTAAGTGTGAACTTCTCTTCTGCTTCAGGTCTGTCTCCATCTGACAGAGTGCTGGAGTCGACGTCCCTGAGGGAGAAGATGGCGAAATACCAGGCTGCTGTTTCTAAACAAGGCACCACACGATCTGTGAGTTCATACAACAGGAGCTGATTTAAAAAAAAAAAAAACACCTTCTAAGTACAAACATATAGTATCTCTAAGGTATGTTTAAGAGAAGTGTTAAATGTGTTTTATAAATTGAGATTTTACTGGCTCTTGAATAAAATTTTATAATAAAAGACCCATATGAAGCAGTTAAACAACAAAGCTTAATTGCATTATAACAGCAGTTTAAAACCAAAATCATAGCCACAGCCAAATGTTGTTAATGAACATATCAATTAAAAATCTTATCTATAAAAAATCTACTAACTATATATTGTATAGTGTATTGAGAAATATGGATTCTCTGAATTCTTTTAATAGTTTTAAAATAACATACATTTTTAAATGTGTATCAAGGAACTTAATTAGTCCTTTCCAATCGTAAAAATAACTGTTGTTATCAATGAATATATACATGACATTTGAATGAGCTCTGACCAAATCTTTAATAAGCCAAAAGTAAAGTTTGCATTGTAATGGACACAGCATTGTGTATTGAAGATTTATGGTTCTTTCTTTCTATCTATCCGCTTTGCTCCCTTCCACCTCTTTAATCTCTTCCTTCCAACCTACTCCAGAAATAACAGCCAGTTAACACAAGATCTTGTTTTCCTCTTTTTCTTTGTGTTTCCTCCAGGGTGTGGCCCCAGAGGTGGCTGCTCCAAAAACATCTGCAACTGTTCCTCAGAAACACGTTCCTGCACCTGAGTGCAATGGTGAGTCTTGGTGGATAGTTGAAGGACAATTATTTCCACATAAATATTATTTATGCAGTAAAAAATGTAATATGAAACTTGAAATAGAACATCGACTATACTGTTGATATACCTGGATTACTTTGGCACCTAGAATGCGATCTAGTTTAATTTGATTGTCCCTCTCAGTGGATCGTAGCGGCTTCTGAGGAGCAACGGACAATTACATTTTGTGTTTTGTGTATTTTAGGTGAGAACGGCGAGCCATCCAAAGCATCCAGGGTGAGTCAGTCATCACAACATGCAGGAGACATGCATGAAATCTAATTTCAACCCCTGTTGATTATGGATAAATGTGACTGCGTTTTTCTGTTTAGAAGTTCTGCCCACCCGTGAGGGAGACGTGCGTCGCTTGTTTAAAGACAGTGTATCCTCTGGAGAGACTGGTGGCTCATCAGCAAGTCTACCACAAGAGCTGCTTCCGCTGTGTTCACTGCAGCACAAGGCTCAGGTTAGTCTCTCATTGTCAAGTACAGCATATCCTTCATTCTTGTTTGACATCATATCTTTTGATGAAAGTATACTTCAAGTGCCTCCTCATTGGATGAATGTTGAAGTAAATTAACATCTTTGCTACTCTCTGTTTCTAGTCTTGGGAACTACGCCTCTCTGCATGGTAATGTTTACTGCAAGCCCCATTTCAGTCAGCTGTTTAAAGCCAAAGGCAACTATGACGAGGGCTTTGGCCATCGCCCTCACAAGGAGCTGTGGGAACCTCGAGTCGATGGAGAAGAAGGTGAAGAAGTGGTGAAGCCAAAAGAACCAGAGGAACCAGTGGAACCGGTGGCAGTTACGCGTCCAGCTGAGAGCATCTCCGACACGCAGCCGACCCAAGCTGTGGAAACATCCCCACAGGTAAAAGTTACAGACATGACCGCCTTACTGGAGACACGCGTGCAGACAGATGCCAGCTCCGGTGAGAAACATCAGCCTACAGAGAGGCCAGCCGAGACACGCAAGCTGAGGATCGCTTGGCCTCCTCCGGCTGGTGAGAGCCAATCTGGGACAGCAGCACTTAGTCCAGTCACAGATGGAGGGACCTCAAACCGACCCTGGAGAGCCAAGTGGCCCCCAGAGGAAGAGGTAGCATCATCCTTCCAGAGCTCGGAGCGGGTTGAGCTGAAGAGCCTGAGGAGGAGCTCTTCCCTAAGAGAGCGCAGTCGGCCTTTTACAGTCGCAGCTAAACCCACACCTGCAGCCAGTCTGGCACCCAGGGAGCCTCGTCGCCCTCTCAAGTCCCTACTGGAATGGAGAGCATCATTTGAGGAAAAAAACCCATCTGAAAAATCACCCAAAGAAAATAAAGCAGAGCAGCAGCAGGTGAAACAGCAGGAGAAGAAAGAGCAGAAGGTGCCTCAAAGTGAAGACCCAGCAAGTGCAAGCGAGACCATCTCAGAGGAGGTCGTGGAGACTCTGCACAAGCGGCAGGAAGAAAGAGACGAGCAAGTACAGAAAGAAAACCTCTCGGCGGCAGCAGCAAAGACGGCTGTGGAAGAGGGCTCTCTGAGAAGCATCTCTCCAGATATCTCACCGTCCCCCTCTCCACCTCTGCAGCCAAAAGAGAACCGCGCCTCCCAGGATGTTGGCTTCTGGGAGGACGACAAAGAAGGAAGTGATGCTGAGGAGCTGAGTGCAGAGGATATAATCAAGAGGAACCGCTACTATGACGAAGAGGACTCCGACTCATAGGAATATCTTGTCAGTTTTGTCTTCTCAGTTTAGTAGTAATAGCTTATAAATTTAGCTTTGCCAGATTTTAGTGTTTTGAGAGGTTCAGCAATGTGTAAAAGGTGTGTGTGTATGTGCATATATGATTCAACAACTGCCTTTAATTACTAAAGTACAAATGTTTTTTTTACATTTTAATTATATACTGTAAAAAATATCTAAAACAGCTTTTATATGACTCCTGATTATACTGGAAGGTGGGAATCTATTAAAGTCAATCAGTGCATTTCTGGATCTCATCTTCTGATAATTATATGCATCATTAGTGGTGTATTATTTTCAGGTGGTGTGTCCAAAAAGCAGTATACTTTGTGACACATAAAAGTGCTTTTTAATTGTATTGTTTTGCCCTTCCTTTAATGCAGAACAGACCTTCACAAATTTCTGTTTCATATAGCTTTTGTTTTTACAAATTGCCAGCATCGTACAGACCATGTCTTCTCTCAGGGATGAAGACACTGTACCACACGTGCAGCTGCCTTCGTATGGTCTTCGTCTCATTGGACTCAGTACTGTCCTACTTTGGTTTTACTTTCAGCCTAGTTGGATATTACTTTGAATTCCCCTCCTGCGGTAAAGTTGTGCCAGTTCACATGGTGTCAGTTTAATGCTTTGACTGTTAATGAGCCTTTACCTTTTCCCAGCACCTGAATAATCATAAGATGCACATACAGAGGAATCACTAAGCAATAATAACTCTATCCTGCAGGGGGCTCCCTGGTTTTGTAAAATTGCAGCTGGAGCTGTAAGGACAAAGACGTTTTCTTAATCATAAGTGTAACTGTGTGAAATAGCCTATATTATCTGGTGGGAGTCAGAACCTTTCCACTATAATTCTGTCAGAAAAGCTATACATTTATTTACATTTTTTTTGTAACATGTTCCTGGTTAAAACTGTTCTAAACACCACAGCAAAAGGAGAAAATATAAATAAATAATATAAAATTTCAGTCTAATAGTTCAACATATGTCATTTCTTTTGGCCTTCTGGATTTGTGGTGTAACATTTTCAAATGCAATCCGATCGATATTATATGTAAAACACTTTGTATTTTATAATGTGCTGTGGAATATATGTTTGCACTGTAGAATATTTTTAAAAATAACAATTTGTATACTGACACATTGGGTATTACAGTTCTAACTGTGACTGAAACACAATTAAAATGTATCAATAAGAAAATCCAGAATTCCCACAAAGCTGATAGTGTCTTTTTCATGATGCGTCTGTAATAGCTATTAGATTTACTGTTCTCTTGTTTTGTCTTTGGTGAGGAACAGTTTTAGATATCGTGCACATTGAGGTGAAACAAACAGGGACATGGTTCTTTCACACTATAGTCAGAATACATTACCTTTCTTATGTTACATTCATTTTGATTTGAGAAGAGCCATGATACATATTAAGCCAAAGAAAATAAATCACTCTTAACTGGATGATCTTCCTCAAAGAAATGGGTTTAATTGATTTGAATTTGAATTTTTGCGATCTTCATACTCTTTTCTTAAGACACCATGAAACGCTGTTAATCTACAACTACTTCTGTTGTAGTTAAATACTATATATTTTAATATTTTTCAAATATCCGAGATGTTGACACAAATGAAAACAAGCAAACGATGCCAAGGATTATTAAGGGTTTAAACTTTAAATGCTTATGAAGCTAATAATTATTTTACATAATTTGGGGTGTGAAAGATTTTGCCTGCATTAAAAAAAAAATCTAAGAGAAATTAATTTACATCTAAAGCACAAAATGTTATTCATATTAAACTTGACAGGAATAAAAAAAGATGAAAATGGAGTCAGCAGTGCAATGAATGTGAACATTGCTTTTAATTATTTTTGGCATGTTTATCCGATTGCTTTAAGTGTAAAGAGACAGAATGGATGAGAGAAAAGTCAACATGATACAAAAAACAAACAAGACAGGGAGAGACTGAAAGATAACCTGATTACATTAAACGTGATTCAAAAATATCAAAGAAGGGATCATTGTGAGTAGCATGTCGCAGATAAGCAGCAGCAGCAGAGGACCATTATTAGCTCCTGTGAACGAAGATGATGATTAACACACAGTGTGACCAGAACTGGACGATGATAAGGAAAAGTGGAAGACCCAAACAGGAGTACAGCCTTTATGCAACACAGAGGGGCATTTCATGGCCCTTATTCAAATGAATATTCCAGCAAGAATTCCTCCAGTAAAGGTGTGTTTAGTTCTTTTCAGTGACCTGCACAGTCCTCAAGCTTTAGGATGATATGCAATATGAGGTTTTCAGTGTGGATGCAGTTTTACAAACAAACAAAGCATTTCCGTCACCTGCTACAAGGTGTATTATTGAACTGGATCTTTTTCATCGTTTGGTCTGGTTGTTTTAGACAACTGAAGTTTGACAAATCAGTATTCTACTGTAAAGTGTACATAGTATCTTGATGAAGTGCACAATGGTAACCATTTCTGGCAGATTAACAAAAAAGGAACATCAATAAACAGCATTAGAGGTAAATGTTAAAACCCTTCACAAGTTGCAGCTGTCACCAGTGAATGCCTATTTGTTATTTTTGCATGAATGACTCAACAACTTGCAAAACACATCTGCAGAGAAACCTGTCATGAGTGTAGTATGAACTGATGCCAAAGCAAGTGCCCTCATCTCAAAAATATTTTAAAAAAGTATCACTGGAAAATAACAACTTGTGGCAAACAATTGCTGAATTCAACTTACAGCAAAGTCACACAAATGATCTTAGAAAAGACTAGGTCATTTTGATTTTCAAATACCTGAGAGCAGCAAATCTTAGTTATGGCTTCATTTTTAACATTCAGACCTAAAATATTAAAATTTGGAACTACTCAGAAATGTACTATTATACCTCCTTAATGTTGTTGTCCTGACAGGGTTTGATACTCAAGAAATTTGTTTTTCATGATTTTCCTCTTTTTTTTTTTTTTTAGATAATTGGTTTCCATTTCATCCAAAATACATGAATGATCCAGAGAAAATACATTTAATACCATACTAACTTCCAAAGTGTTCTTTTTCTGTCATCTTCAATTTGTGAAAATGCTCCAGTTTCTCAAAAAGATCTAAGTTCAGATTTTTAGAAATAAAGAAGAAAAGGAAACCAAAAAGTTTGGCATCACTTTAATCAACTGGAGATGAGGTATTTACTGTCTGTCGGTTTGTGCGTAAGCCCAATGATAAGGTACATTCTCAGAGGACATGTAAAGCACTAGTTACACTTGGACACCAAGGATCTCTGTAGAGGGAAAAACATGTAGAGCAAATTGCAAGAGGCAAAACAAGAAATGTCAACTCATTATTGGTCTACATCTGTTTGAAGTTCATCTTCTGACATGGTTTTGGTTTTGCTTATCTTTTAAAAGCAGATGTTTATCACAAATATTACCTGTGCATGTGTTTCATGTCTATCACAATTATGATAACATCAAACCTGATTTAAAAAAAAAAAAAAAAAAAAAAAAGGACAACAGCTCGTCATGATCGTCAAATCAACCTTGTGTTTTGCTTTTTGAAACAGCGTATTCCAATAAAACGATAAAAGGTCATAATGATGGTTTGGACTCAGTTTCAACAAATTGTTATTACACTTAATTATCCCATAATTCCCAATGAATGTGGTTTGCACATTTGCTACTGAATATGCAGTAATAACTCTATGGAATGACTCCATGTCAGAACAAGCACCCACACCTGAACTGAACCACAGTGATAGAGCAGCTGGTTTTATAGAGAGTGAACTCACTGTTCGTTCAGTGCACTGCCGTTTCTTTGGAAGACTTTCCGGACATGATTTCTGCAGACTTACCACTCTCACCACTGAGTGTCACTAATACACCATCGATAGGAAGAAGTACAGCAGACCTCTGGTAATGAGCACAGTATGGCTGCAGGCTGTGAGAGCGGCGCTACATGTCTGCTGACGTATATTATTGCTGATAATGTTCCTCTTATGAGGACAAATGGGGTCCATTTTTCAGCCGGGGCCCCACTTTATCTGGATTTTTACATTCATTATTCTGGTCAGACCCTTTTTTTTGGCATTTTACTAACTTTACAGAGTGTGATTTCAAAAAATAGTGTTTTACCCTTTAAAACCTCTGACTGGTTATTTCTTACAGTATAAAACTATTTCATTATAAAGCGATTTTCTTAGGCACACATGTAATATTAACATTCATTATTTTGATAATTCTTGATAAAAAAAAAAAAATTTCTGCCAGCATGTTAATTCATTCTTACAGCACTAGAGAGCCACAGTAACCTGCTACACTGGAGTGACTATTCAAGTAACACCTTGGAGCCTGTTGATGTGGAGGTATTACACTGCCCAAATAAATTAAGGGAACACTTAATCATCACAGTATAACAACAGGTCAGTTAAACTTCAGGGATATCAATCTGTCAGCACAAGTGATTGTGATTTCACCTGCTTTGGTGCAAATGAAAGTGACAACAGGTGCAATGGAGAGGCAAAAGCAAGACAACGCCCAAAAAGGGAAAGCTTTTGCATGTGGTGGCCACAGACAATTGCCCTCTCCTTATCCTTCCTGACTGATTCTTCTCTTGTTTTGTGTTTTGCTAGTGTCTTTGTCACTACTGGTAGCATGAGGTGGAACCTGCAGCCCAATCAGGTTGCACAGGTAGTCCAGCTCCTCCAGGATGGCACATCCATACGTGCTGTCGCAAGGAGGTTTGCTGTGTCTCCCAGCACAGTCTCAAGAGCATGGAGGAGATACCAGGAGACCGCCCGTTACACGAGGAGAGCTGGACAGGGCGGTAGAAGGGCATCAACCCAGCAGCAGGACCGGTACCTGCTTCTTTGTGCGAGGAGGAACAGTAGGAGCACTGCCAGAGCCCTACAACATGACCTCCAGCAGGCTACTTGTGTGCATGTTTCTGACCAAACTGTCAGAAACAGATTCCAGGAGTGGGACCTGTGGGACCTAGCACCGTGCAGCTCGATTGGCATTCGCCAGAGAACACCAGAATTTGCATTGGCGCCCCGTTCTCCTCACAGACCAGAGCAGGGTCACACTGAGCACATGTGACAGGCGTGAAAGAGTCTGGAGACACCGTGGTGAACGTTATGCTGCCTGTCACATCATCCAGCACGACCGGTTTGGCAGCGGGTCAGTGATGGTCTGGGCAGGCATATCCTTGGAGGGTCGCACAGACCTCCATGTCGTAGCCAACGGTGCCCCGACTGCTGTTAGGTACCGGGATGAAATCCTCAGAGCGATTGTCAGACCTTTCGCAGGTGCAGTGGGCCCTGGGTTCCTCCTGGTGCAGAACAACGCCCGGCTTCATGTGGCCAGAGTGTGTAGGCAGTTCCTGGATGACGAAGGCACTGACGCCATTGGCTGGCCTTCACGTTCCCCTGACCTAAATCCAATTGAGCACCTATGGGACGTTTTGTATCACTGGATCCAACGCCGCCAAGTACTGCCACAGACTGTCCAGGAGCTCACTGATGCCCTGATCCAGGTCTGGGAGGAAATCCCCATCCGCTGGCTCATCAGGAGCATTCCCAGACATCGTTGGCAGTGCATACAGGCACGCGGGGCCATACACACTACTGAGTCACATTATGAGTTGCCGTGATGAAATTCACACAAGTTGGACCAGCCTGTGATTTCAATTTTTCACTTTGATTTTCGGTGTGATTGTGAATCCAGCCCTCAATGTGTTGATGATTTTGGTTTCCATTGACCGTTGCTACGTCATTTTGTTCTCAACAAATTATACAATGTATATCAGTAAAGATTTTCAAATTGAACAATTTGTTCATCAAGATATGATGTGTGATTTAAGTGTTCCCTTCATTTTTTTCAACAGTGTATTTATTGTCCAATCTCCAAAATGTACCAGAGCTCAATCATTCCTCCTCGCTCTGATTTCACCACTTGGTTTTCATTTCCTTCTCTCGGCTCAGCCGCTGAGGGGGTGCAGGTCCACCCTGACCTTCTCCCCAGTACTCATCATGCCAATAGTGGGGTAGAAGCCTCCTACCGGTAAGGCCACTTCTCTCCGGCCCACCACCTTTCCATTGCGAGTGAAGAACACCTGTTCAAACACAAAAACACAGCAAAAAAGATTATTTAAATGTTTGTACTGAAGCTTTAAGAGTGCTTGGTTTTATATTCCTGGACAGCAACTCACCATGACCTTCTTCCCCTCTAAGTCTTCTGCCTCATCCTCCTCCTCATCTTCATTGTTTGCATACAAGTCATTCTGAACCTCGCTGGGCTTGGGAAACACGTCAAGGTCCCAGTCATCTACGTCATCTGACATAACCCAGACAGCAACAGAAAGCGAGACAATGAGAGGCTGTTTTCAATGATAAACAGAGCTTTGAAAAATGTGGAATCAATATAAAAGATGTTCACCTCCACCATCAGGGTTGAAGTCACGTGGAAACATGATCCCACAGCCCATAATGTCTCCTTCAAAGCAGCGTGGTCCAAACGCATCCCCGACCCCGCTGCCCTGAAACAACTTCCCATCATCTACAAAGGGCAAAGGGTGAAGTTGATTAGTGCTTTTAATCACATACATGAGAGACTGTGATACAATTAAAACACAGGTGCAACTATCAGAACACAAAACATCTGTCATCACCAACATTTACATAACTCTTTTTCTTCTGGCTCCTTCCAGCTGATGGAAGCCAAAGAAAGCTGCATAGAAATCAATTCTAACCTTTTAAATTTTTCATTATCATTGACACGGCTGTCAATAATAATGAAATTTTAACTGTTCTGTCCTTTTCTACCATTGCCAGAAATGTGAGTGATGATTTGGTGCCATTACCAATGTGATCGTTTGTAACACATTAAATGTGTACGCTAAAAAAAGTCAGATAGAAAATTAAACACACGGACACTGCCCGTGATGATAGTTGTGCTATAGTATGGATTTCATTTGAATGCAAATGTTTGCAGAGAAAACTCATGGACACATCATCATGCACCAACATTATCAGCCAACACTCACCTGCGTGATAAGCTATGGACCCTCTGCTCCAACCTGGATGTCTGTTTTTAGGGTAGTCCTGTAAATCAAAAGAGAAAAGTATAATCTTAAGACTTGAGTTGATTTCATCAGCTTGATCAAACTACTATATGTCCCCATTTTATTTCATTGATGTGTTTTGTGAGGCTTCAGCCAAGGTTCTCATGATACCTGAAATTCTTAAAAGTACTTGAGTACTTTCCAAATGGAAGGGGGGGTTTGAGTTGGATTTCACATTATAAAACAGATCTAATTCGAGGAATTCTCAGTGACCATATAAGCCCCTGTAAGCAGAGCACTGATGTGATGATGACCACAGCAACAAGCAGGAAAACCAGATGTTGGAGGGAAACAGCATGATGAGATAAGACCGTAGGAACACCCCAGAATTAAAGTGATAAGGAATCTGGTGCGTAAGAAACAGAGACAGTAAGACTTTTACCCGAAGCGACAAAAGGGGAAAGGAATGCACCATAAACAATTGCTCCTTTATACATGATAAGCAATCATTGAGTAACTAGTAAGTGTTAAGAATGTGTTAGTCAGAGAAAGAGAATGAGAGAGAGAGAGACCTTTGTTTTGATGTTTGTAGCAAGAGGTAACACTTCCCATCATCAGACTGATGCGTCTTGCAGGAGATGACGGGGGATGGCGCAAAACCTCAGGAATGACCGTTTGATAGATTTATAATGCTCTACTGAAACCGCAGACACACTGAGAGAAACAATTCCTGGAAAACAATCAGTGAAATGACAGAGCTCCATTCTCCACGCAGGTCTGACCTGGGGGCGCAACATGCCCACACACAGTAACTGACGGCACAGGAGTCAGGAGGAGCTTAACACTGAGGGTGAGTGCAAAAATGATCCACCACCTCCCAGGGACCATCACAGCTGGTGAAACAGCAGTGTGATTAGCATGAGCGACGCTCGATCAATCAGGATCCAATAAAAGAGTACAGAACAACAATATCTGAACCACGCTTCATTTCATATCGATCATTTGAATGACACGATGACTGCGCCCTCAGTGATTATTACGCTGCTTATATTAAACGGGATGTGTATGATTTTGTTGGAGGCCAAAAGCAGCATCTCTGATGTATAAATATTCAACTCACATCCTCTCAGACCCAAGATTTGGTTCCAAAATATGGATCATCATTTGCTGTCAACATTTCTGATTAAATACTACTCAACTGAGCCAAATTAATCAGGATATTAACCTTAAATTGCGTAGCCTGAGGAACTCTTGAATACCTTTAACCATTTTCTATTTATTCCTTCTTGTGCAGGGTGAGTGTGTGGAAAGAGGAAGTAAAACAAAGAATAAATGGAAAAGACTGAGACAAATAGAACAATCGGATGTTCTCATCTTATCTCATAACTAACTGTGCCATAACTTACTCGCCTGCAGTATTCTAGTTAAGATGGCAGATTAGCATGTAACTGGAACAACATGCTTTCTATGGAAAACCAGATGTGGGGGTAAAATGAGATAATATTTATTCTGTTGTTAGCTTTTCCTCTTTCGGTCATCCATCACTCAAGACTGGAAACAGTGAGAGCAGTGGTGCGTATGAGGGAGAGGGATGACGAGGTGTGAGCAGACTGTTACTTACTGTACACACTCTGTGTACAGTAAGTAAGACGGCGTGTCAATGTCAATGACATGCGATCATTACGGTGGTGACTAAAAGGAGGAGGCTCTTACCCTGCGTGCCAGCCCCAGGGCGATGTAACACTTTTCTCCAGCATCTGTGATCTCCAGTTCATAGTAGTGGAAGCGTGTGTTGAGAGGCCGACGGGCCTGAGCCAGGCCCACGTCCACGATGCTCTTCCCTTTCCCCATGTACTCCAGCAGCTGAGGAACACACACACACACAAACAGAGGTTGTGACTGTACACAGGAGCTGCATTAACATTCAGCGAAATGTCCTAGTCTGAGGATACATATAGAATTTATGTTAGAACAATAACTGAAAACAATGTTGGGATATACACTGTTGAGTCATTTTTGCAATATTGCTTTCAGTTAAGTAAGTTAAGTTAAGTAATTAAAAGAAATGCATTATTTTATGCTTTTAAAATTTTAAACTACACCAACTACAACCTCATATGGTCTGGTATGACCAGTAGACCTGCAGCTTTTGGTGGCTAATGTTAGCATATGTTAGCTAACTTTAGGGAAATATTGCGATGTAACTAACGTTACTGAGTCAGTTAGCTGTCTTTATGAGTCCTCCCTACCAGCATTTCACAATAACCGTTTGTTTGTCACTTGTGGCCACAGTGGCAGATGTTCAGTAATGTTACATAGGCTCGCTTCAAGCAGCTTTGCTGTCCTATATGGAAACCGGAGGTCCTGCCCTACTTTCAAAGTAGCTTCTGTTCCACTAACCTCCATTGTGCGTAATGCACTACTTTCAAAGTTGCTTCTGAAAGGCTCAAACAGTATGCAGTGGTTAAGGAGGCATTTTACGTTCTGCAATTAATATTACTTGCAAATTTGTTCTAATCCATACTTTTTTAAACGAACCTTTACAATATTTTTAGTCTTTCTTTACTTGTATAGACTAATTGAAGCACTACCTTGTTTTAGTCAAGCAGGTGACTGGAGTTTGGTGACTGTATGTTTAGGTGTGTCAGCTGGACTGTGTGAAACCACAGGTGGACGTTGTTCAAATGATCATAATGACTCAAAAACATCTCAGTTCCTCCAAACAGATACCTGCATTTCACTGGTATTGATAGCATGTCTGCACTGGCATAGCTGCTGCCTCCTCCTCAGGTTGGGACAGACCAGAATCCAACAAAATGAAAGGGCATGTTTTATTCACACGTTACCCTATTAGGGATGTTAGATGATGAGATGAAAAAATAGGTTGCAACGTCATGCGATTCTTTCTTGGAAAAATAGGGCAGGATTTGGACTTGTTCTCCCTGCACTGTACTGTTTGGGTACTAAAAGCAAAGCTAAGGCAACAAGGACAACATAACTGTTTACGACACGCAGCACAGGAAATCAACACCACCAAAACTGAATCCTTTCCAGAGTGACCTTTCTAAATGTCAGAGCAGTGGATGAACACATGGGCCCATAATATGCCCATCTGAAGATAACTGCATTAGTCAAAACAAAGCCTATTGTATTCCATGAGTGTCCAGGCTGTTTTGCCCAACATCTCATTATAAACATAGTTGCAGATTTCCCTAATTTCACTGTTCTTTCATAATTAAAAGCAGACTGCATGAGATTTCAAAAATAGACCAATAGTGTTTAAAAATCTGTGATTCCCACTTTAAACCACTATCGCTTCGGCATCAATAACAACACCTAAGATACACATATGAACAGGTGCATCAGTATAAACCTACATCTAATAAATAAACTGCATTTTAAGTCTCAGCCATAACCATTTACAGACTGATTCATTTCTGAAGAACTTGTGTTTTCTTAATACACCTCCTCATCTTTCTTTTTTTAGTATGTAAGCACAACCTCAAGAGGTAAACAGCCACTCTGGTGTTGATACTGCAGCTCACTTCATGTGGATGAAGGCTGACAGTAAATCACTTACTAATCTGTAAACAGCTGTGCCAGTCACAGTATATTTGTAGCCAATATTGGATTTCGTCTGTCTTAATAAACATGAGTGTTTACCACACCTGCATGTCAAGATTTTAAACCAGGGTCCAACAAACGCCTGACCTAACATGCAATCACAAGTGTCAGCAAATTCAGAAAGAATAACCCTTGAAGGTATTGATTGGACAAATGAAAAAGGAACTGCAAATGAGGCTCAAGCAGAAAAAGGAGCTCAGTAACTAGGATGCGCAATAACAACTTGAAATTGACTGTAACTTTTTGTTTTTTTCTGCCCTAAGAGCTTTCATGTAACACGTGCACTTGTGTAATTGATGAGCTGCAGGAAGTTCAGACTGCGGTTTGTGGGCCCTACCTTCACACAGGACAGGGCCAGATTTGTAGAAATAAAGGGTAAATAAATGTGCGGGTGGCATGCAGGTTACTCGCTCCTGCCTGAGGGCTATTCAGCTGCGATCTCCTCCCATCCTCTTTCAGTTCAGGTTTCGTGTGTATCAGCGCCTGAGTCAGACACAAACACTATAGCCCTGCTGTCACAGGGAGGGGTGGAGACCCAAACAAATAGAGGGGGAGAGAGAGGTCAATGAACACCTCTGAGAAAAACATTTTTATTTTTGGTTATCTCTTTCTATCTTAATCTTTTATCAGGTGCTTAGCAACAGCTAATATTTATGTCTGAGTTTCTGTGTTGATCTATCAACATTCGTTTTACAACTAGTCTAAGAGATGTTTTGATAAATTCTTGTTGCATTTAATCACATCAACAATTCTGCATTAAGCTAACTGAGACGTTTGGAGGCGGACTTGGAAAGAATCTGTGTGTGCCAGGTTGTGGACATTTTAGCCAGAATATACAGGGCTAGGGTTAGATGTAGGGTCAAGGTTCTTCAGAAAGTCTTGGTTAAAAGAGAACTCCCTCAATTTAGCACTGCACTCCTATAACACTGTCTGCCTCACAATGAACAGTTTTTAAAAAAAGGATCAAAATCAGTGTAGCAGAACCAGAGATATGGTCTTTTTTATTCCACACATTCTTCTTCCTTGGCAAAACATGGCACCTACATTACCCACAATGCAACTCTAACTGCCAGCAGTTTGGTTGGAGATTTGAAGTGTTATGTTAGGAAACAGCTAATGTAGCCTCAAGCTGGGAACGTCAAAGGGAGATGAGGAGCGGGCTCCTCTTTCTAACGCCACACCCAAAGGTTTTTTAAATTTTCAAATTTGCAGCCGTGAGCCCTAACCAATGTTAGATATCGTGCAGCTCCATCTGGAGCCACAAAAGGCTTTTTACACCTTTTTTTCACATTATGAAACCCAGCACACAGAGTTTGGGATGTTCAAACTACCTGGAATGATAAAAGGACTCAAACATCAAACATTAGCAGCCAACCTTAATTAAACCTTGCTGATGTACTGTAGAACAATAATCTGGTGTGTGCAGATTCTCTGGTTCATCCACGCACTGATACCAGCCAATCATTACACAGCATGAACCTTCATGAGGGAGACAACCTTTCAAAGTTTGTGTGACCTTTATTCGCAATAAACTTGGTAAAAACTCCAAGTTTTATATATCTCATTCTTCTCTATGCTTTAGGACTTACCGTGCCAATCACCTTGACGTCATGGAGACGGCCCCAGTCCTCTTCATGACTGTCCACAATCATCTGTCCATCATCATCTTCCATCCCCCACTCAGCGTTCAGGTCCAGCAGAACTTCCTCCCCCAAAGAGTGCATTCCCACAGCGGGGTAGAGAGCTTCAGGAGATGCTGGGATTTCCACGTTGCCAACCTGAGGACACATTCAGATACAGTAATGTTGGGGAAAAGAAAAAACAAATTCACTTGTAGACTTGCACTGGATGAATACATTCGGTGTGAGGTAAAGTAAAACGATGGTGATGGAGTACTTACTTCTTTACCATTCTTGGTAAAAAACACTGTCAGCTGTCCATCGTCAGAGTCCAGGGAGATTCCGCAGCCGATTCTGTCGCCTCGGCAGCATTTTGGACCAAACTGCTGTCCCACAGTGTTGCCATTATACAGCCTGCGGAAAGACATATTCTTGAGAGGTTGAATGGCGAATGAAGATTTTGCAGATGTTCAAAGAAAAACTTCAAAGGACAATCAGAAAACACTTCCACTAATAGAAAATGAAACTAAAAATGGCAGATAATCAGCCGCTCATTGACGCCAACTCCCTCTCAGTAAATAAAGAAAACTATACAACTTTTGTTTTGACCTGGATTTATATAAAACTGAATTCTGAGTCAAATTTCATATGCATAAAAATCTTTGATGAATTCTGGATTTTTGAATAAAAATCTAAAATATTGGGGCACCCTGGTGACCTGAGGGTGTAAAGTGCTGTACCATGAACCAGAACATCCACGATTTGAATCTAGCCAGAGACCTTTGCTTCCTGTCCTCTCTTTAATGTTTGAGCTCTAATGAATGCATCAAAAATAATGACCCCCAAGCTTTATAATATCAAAAACTACTATTGTAACTTGGTCCCATGCCTTTTATATCGGAATTCCCTGTGATGAAGCCAATAGTGCTTGTGTGATATTGGTTCCTTTCAGTTCCCAGCACTGTGCGACTTTTTAAGGGGAAGTGTTACTGTGTTGTAATGAACTCATATCAATTTACAGCATATTCTTATATAAACACCAGCAAACCCAGAGGAAACCCTCTCAATTGTACAATAAATCCTGTTTTTTGTCACATCACTACAGCTACTCTAAAGGGCCAGTCCAGCATAAATGCGCAGCTTCTCTATATTTGGTCCAGTTCCTAAAACATCAGACCAAGTATTGCGCTCTCACGCTGACTGACAAAGCTCTTACTAAAAGTAGTAAACAGTTTCTGAGAACTGAACATTAAATATGAAAGTGTGCCCTTTCACGACCTTTCCAAATTTATTCAACAGAACCCTTCGTAAACAGACAAGAGTGCTCTGCTCTCGGCTCCTCAGTCTGTTACGTGAACAGACTAAGCGTTCTGTGGGGATGTGAGATCCCTACATCGGATGTATAACATTATTATATTCAGTCTACAGTATATGTAATTGAAATGATCAGTGACACATACTTGCCATCATCAGCATGAAAAGCCACAGAGTGTGGGAGCCAGCCCGGCTGATGGTCCAGTTTGTAGAGCTGTGGCACCAAACCAACAGCGATCATCCCCCTCACTCCTGTATCGACGATGGTCACCTGCAAAGACCACAGGTCGATTTCATCACCAAAGAACAAGAGAGGGGTTTTCACTGCAGTTTAAAACCCTCTTCCTTTTGAAACAACTTTTCTCTTTTAAAAAGGACTCCAAGGACAAAAACAGATTTTCCCCAAATTCACAGTAATGTCTCAACCTTTAGTGTCCCCTTATAGTCTTTAAACAACATGGCGTTAGCAGACTTGAGCATCACAAGGAGGGCAGAAGCTGTAGATATTAATATTTCTTTTAAATAATGTGAGTAGTCATTTTATCCATCCTCTGACACATCTTCAGACGCCAACCTAGAACTTAAAGGAAGCTGTTTTCACATCCAGAGCTACGAGTCATAACACATTATCTGTGGGAGGCTGTTGCATTGTGAGAGTGCATAAGCAGAACAAACTTTGTTGATCATGAGGAGGCGGAGGAGAGGGGTGAAGTCGAGGTGAAGGACATGTCTTTTTTTTTCTTCTTTTTTTTTTATCAGAATTGATTTTATTTTTATTGTGGTGGACGTTCTCTTAAAAAGATGAGTCAGCCACTGTGATGAATTAAGTGTTTACATTGATGTAATGTTGTAAAAAGTAATATATTTATACACTTTTTTTATATGTTGTGTGCTGACATTTGCTAATTAGCACTAAACACAAAGTATAGAGATGAGGCTCATGGGAATGTCATTAGACATGAACTAAAGGACTGGATAAATACTATTTTGCAGTTGTTGGTCGATCACCAAAGTCGGAGGGATTCATTCAAAGTGGTGGACTGTAATCTACCTCCTAGTTTTATAGTTTTACAGATCTGATGGGAGGAAAATCATATAAGATGAACAGAAAAAGTTTCTAAATGCCCTTTTGAGTGCTGCAGGTTTATTGCTGTTTCTACTCCTTCAGGCTCCACCCCAAACTTTTACAGGCCATTACATTGTATTTCAATTTTGGGTCGGCCCTGCTTCTCTTTTCACCTCATGGAATTTCCAAATCAACTTGAAACTGTGTAGTTTCACTCTGTACACACATGATGGATCAAAGTAAAAACCCTGAAGCAAAGAGCTAGCCTGCACCATTGTTATCATAACTGAATACTGACCATATGACATCATCCCTAGGGAGCCCTAGATGGACGCATTGCAACCAGAGCACTGCTGTCAAATCCAGGGCAAGCAGAGCAGGAAATTTTTAAGTTCTTTCCCATGACCTCAGCAGTGGTCTCCGGAGAGGGAGAGGGAATACGTCCCTTTTTTCTGTGTCAGTGTAAAACATGCAGATGATCTGTAAAATCTACCGTCAGATCAACAATCAGCATCCACTTAACTATCAAGTATTAGCTCATAAACCCCATTTACGTAAATTGCTTCCTCCCTCCTCCTACGTGACTCCCACAAAGTGAGTCACGTAGCATGAAGCATACGTAAGTATAAAGGTTGAGTTACTGTTTCACTACACATCCGATGTGTGTGTTAGGCAAGTTTGAACATGGCTACTTCTGAGAAACGGCCACTGTCTTCAGATGTTTGTTCACGTCAGCGTCTAGATTACCAAAAACAGTAAAATAAACAAACCAGCACATGATTTGTAATGAGCTGCGACTTCTTTGGCTCGGTGAAAGCAGTCTGTCAGGGCTGAGATAAGAGAGCCAAGTCTGTAGAAAAGTACCACTGAAACTTAAACACACTGTATCTGTGTGTGCAGCAGCTGTTAATGCACTTTCTTCTTTTTTTTTTTTCTGTCGGAGTATACAGTAGAGTGCTGACCCTACTGACAGGATCACAGGAGTTTTACTGGCTGCTGGCTGAAGCAGTTTTCAAACAAAGGGTCAGAATCTGAGTGCACTGGTGTCAACAGCAAAGTCTGGTACATTTTAGCCCCAGAGCAGCAGCTATGACTTGTTGCTGGCCTTTTCCAACAACATCATGTATGCAGCCATCAACTGCACACTTAAGACCTCATTTTGCTGGGTTTTTGTTTTACAATGACAGCCATCTGGAAACATTAGCTAAAAAGAAAGCAGAGACAACTCAAAATCAAGGACTCACTGTTTTAAAAATGACTAAGATTTTCAAATTATTAAGATTGCTTCACTTGTTTATGATGTAATTGAATGTCTGGAGCATGTAGCATGAGTTTTCTGCAGAAAAACGGAACATGAGTGTGATCCTAGTGACTCCTCTAACCGACACTTTTTTTTCAGGTTTCTTCTCTGATCCAAAAATACATTGCTGCCTCCACTTGTACCAAGGCTTTGCAATAAAGTGATACGATCAAAAAACATTACAATATTTTTAACCCTAATTGAACCTGGTATATTGACTGAACAGTAACTCAACATCAAAGCTGCTCAAGATATAAATACAGATTTGCCAGGCAAGCCTCAGCAGGCAGAGGAAAACCTGTCTGAATTTTAAAAATATGATATTTGCTCATTTCTGTGTTGGTACTGAGACTTAATTGCTGAGTCTGCTTCTGACTCGGGCGTAAATGATTTCGGTGTCTTTGACTTGAACAAATCAGCAATTACCGCACACCCAGGCTAAGCACACAATGTAAAAAGAGCTGCCAAGTAATTCCACAAATCTATTTCCAAGCTGAAAGGTCTTTGTTTCTCAGATGCGCACTATTCCCAGGAGAGTTCATGATTTCTTTTCCATTATGGTTCAAGAAGATGAAGGCGAGCAGTCAGACGCGACGGCCTGCCAAGTCTCCTCTCATCACACAGAATGAAGGTGGTGTCCTACATCAATAATATATACTAACGCAATACAGTTAACTCTACATGCTTATCTTAATGATGTACTGTTTTGACAGTTGGTACAAGAAATAAATGCACTATACACTTTCTACTCACTGGAAATGAAACCAGAGATGTGCGACAAAGGACACCGATCACTCTTTACTAAATGCGAACACTTTATCTTTAATTTTGTATCTTGTGCTGAACCTGGTAGTCCAAAGTTGATTTAATTATTTTCAGTTCTGAGGCATGCATTGCATTGTGGGACAGTGGGTGTCACACAAAAAAAGCTATTTGTTCACACATTTAATTTAGTCAAAATCCTCAAGCTTAGATTTGCACAGCAGAATATTACACTTACAGTAAACCAACAATGTGAGAACAAATGAGTCAGCTACATCCTGTGGTAGATGAAAGAAGATCCAGCTAATTAGAACTAGAGTTACTGGGCTAGAGTTACAGTTTGAGATTTTGTCCTAATTATGAGATATGTAGGCCAAATTCATGATGCAGAGTCAAGCAGCGAAGCCAGGAAACTTTCATGTGAAAGTAGATCAGAAAATAACTTGTGTAGCAGTAACCTTTCCTGGATTGTTTTTTTTTTTTTGTGTCACTTCTGTGTCAAATGAATAGTCATGAACTGAGAGGAAATCATCAAACTCTTACTTCAAAATAGCGATTTCTTCTCGACAACGGTCTGGCTGCAACAAAACAGCCAACTTCATCTGAATTCCCATGATACCTACAAAGAGATCCAAAAAGAAAAACAAATGTCACTTCTGCCAAACACAAGCAAAGTGGGATGCTGATTCAGCAGGCAAAGGAAGGGCTCTAGCATAAAATCTGGGAATGAACCACATGACTAAGAAATGTCTCCAGTTTGACCTCTCGTGCTGGCATTGCTCATCACCGTTACCTAAGTATGTCTCCCTCTCTCAGCATCCTTTTGAGCCGCTCCTTGTATCGCACTGCTCGCACCTCACGAATTTCTCGGATTCGCCTCCTCCAGTTGAGAAAGCGATAATGAAGGTTTATGTCGTCCATGTCTGAAAATCATTACAATCTAGGACACAGGGAAACAAATGAGATTGATTACTGCTTTTGAGAATGTTACCTTGAAAAAAACGGCCAACTAACATTAAATAATTATTCTTAAAACAAAAGACAAAGATTCTAGTGATTGTTCAGTCAACATAATTTAGTGAAAAAAAAAAAAATCATCACTTAAATTAATGCACAAGACAAGATGCAGTCTAATGAAAGTGATTTTGAGTCTGAACTTCAGTGATGCTTCCACTGTTGACGCACACAACAAGCAGAGCAATCGTGATAAACAACTCTGGAACAATGAAATGTCAGTGCAGTCGTGAAAGCTGTAAGCGGAAGGAGAGCAAACATCTCTGACCACAACATGGTTACCACTGTTGCCTGACAACAAGAAAGGCCTAGGTTTGATCCTCAGGCCAAACCCTTTGTGTTTGCGTTTGTGTTTTTCCATTTACGTTTAATCCCACATTCCACAGACAAGCAAAGGCCTGGACAGTGACTGTACACTGCCAAGAGGCAGGAACGTGAGTCCCCTATTTGTGTTAGGCCTGTGATGGTCAGGTACCTCCCTTGGGTGTCTTCCACCCCAATGCAATCTGGGACTGACTCAAGCTTAGACACCCAGACTGTGTGGTGTCTCTAACAATTGAAATCAATACACACACACACACACACACACACACACACACACACACACACACACACACACACACACACACACACACACACACACACACACACACACACACACACACACACACAGCTTCCGATGTGCAGCTTCAGATTCGGCAGTTAAATCTAGCAAACTACTGGCTAAAACACATTTTCAGATTTGTGAAACCTTTTTAACATCCACAGCAGCGCGGCTGGTATTGTTTTCACCTTGTGAGTGTGAGTCGATGGGCGTCGTGGCTGGTGTGATTCCAACACAAGATGGTCTCTCATTTAAAACCTTTGTTTCATTTGCGAAAACACAAATAGGGCTATTTCACTGTTCTTTTTAGATAAAGCAATAAAAGATTTCACAAATCTGAAACAGTCTTTAATCTAAGGTTAATCTACTCCAGACGTGACAACTCAGGTATAGTGTTCTTTGATCTAGAAGTGGTCTGATGTGGCCTGGATGGGGGATGAAAGAGTTACTTTGACATTTTTTTACTTTCACAAATAAACTGGAGATGGGATCACACCAGCCATAACACCTGTCAACATGTTGATGTTTCGACCCATGAGTACTCAGTAGTTACTACTACATTAGTCAGTACTTATGGGTCAGACCACACCTATCTTCAAACTTGTCTTTAATTTTGATTTCAACTACACGTCTGTAAAGTTTCATGACTGTATCTTGCACAGTTGTGACACTATCATGGTGACAAAATCAGCTGTATTAACACCTGCCAAAGTACTCAAAGCCACCTCTGTGGTAGTTTCCGCTACAGTAGGTGTCTCATGACCACATTTCGCCATGACGACACACATACACACAAGATGAAAATACCAGCCACACGCTGTCGCAGCTGATAATCAGAAACAGTGTTTTAAACAGTCTTTAGCTTCTCTTGGTTATTTTAGTTCAGATTTGACAAGTCTAGGTAGAGTGGTTTTTGATTTAGACCTGGTGTGATGTGGTCTGGTTAGGAAAACTCACTTTCCCCTTAACTGCCAAATCAGAAGCTACCCACACAGTAACATTTTCTAGCCAAAACTTGGGCCACATATAGTGTCTTTTCTGGCCCACTATACACCCCGGTCCTCACCCCAAGTCTGGTCTAGACTAGCATGATAGTCAGACACTACACACAGATAATCTGGCTGGCTCTCAGCCGACACTGCCTGATAACAGCCAGTATAGGCCTAGAAGTGACCGCTATATGGGTAACCTCAGCATTGTGATTATTCTCTCGATTAACCCATTAATAATTTAGTCCATAAAATGCCAGAAAGTAGTGAAGAATATCTGTCACAATTTTCTAACACCAAGGTTGTGACATTAAATAGTTTATCTGCCTAAAATATTCTGCATTTACTGTGGAATAAAACAGGTAATCCACAAAATTGAGAAACTGGAACTAGAGAATTTGGCAATTTTGTTTGATAAATTACTTTAATAAATAATTAAACAATCATCAGAGTAATTGTTGATTATTTTCTGTAAATGTTTTGTCTGTCTATTTTTTCATCTCTACACTGATGCACTATGATGTGCATTATACTTAAGTACAATTTTGAGATACTTTTGTTTTTCTTGAGTATTTCAATTTTTTTTTTCTATTACTTTATACCTCTACTGCTCAACATTTCAGAGGAAAATATTCTACTTTTTTCTCGACTACATTCATCGGCTAAGTTTAATATTATATGTACTTAATAATATATATTATTCTGAATGGGCCATTCTGCATAATAAATACTGAGGACATGATAAATACCCTACTTTTAATTATAGTGCTTATATATACCTTATATAGTACCTATATAATTATATTTTGATCCCAATACTTATGTAATTTGACTTCAATAAAATTTTGAATGCATGACTCTTACTTTTAACTGCGTTGGGTGTGAGTACATCTTCCACCATTGTACATGTGTAACCTGTTATGCTTTTCCTGTGTCAGGTTATGACGTAGCCAGGGTGACTCAGGTAAACGCACCTTCACAGTTTTGTTGTTCCATTCAAATTCATCACTCAATACTAAAGTACCTAGGTGGGTGGGTTGTTTTTTTTTACTTCCACTGGATTAAAGGTGGATCATTACACTATGGTAACGGGCTAGTTTGGTTGGTAAAAGCCTGAAAATGTTTTCGGTTCGTCTTAAAACATGAGCAGTGAAAACAAATTATGGCTTCATCTTTGTGAATGATGATGAAAGAAGTCACCAGACCGAATACGACTGAATAACATAGTTGAGGATCTAACAAGTAAAGTGTTTCAACAAAGTAAACAGAAAAGCGAACTATCACCTCATATTGCTATTTGTTGCGTGTTCACTTCTACGATTTACCAATTTACGAGCCAACCTCAAACGTAGCAACACATTTCCCAAACTACAGGGAGGACTCGGTTGGCCGGCTAGCTGTTTTCAGTGTCTCAAACGTTGTCGCGCTGTATGGCTAATAAAATCATGTAAACACCAATGTACCTCACATACCACACTGTTCAAAGCCCCGTTGTCTTATATTGATTCCTTACTGTTTTAAAACTTGTAACGCATCGTCCTCCGGGTTTTCTTCCAATTTTAAGGAGGTGAAGTCTGTCACTTTATGTCCAACCTGCGCTGTCGGAAGTCCCGCCTTCTTAACCAATCACAGCAGAGGAAAATACAGCGTGAGGTCCTTAACCTATGCAGTGCCGTGTGTGAGTGTCTTTGGTTATACAGCTTATGTTCCACATAGGCCTTTTACATGTATTTGACATGAGTACTTATACATCAACCTTAAAAGACTATTCACACACAAAAAAAAAATGGAAACTCAAACTTACTTTTATGAAAGCTTTTTTATTTTGGACAGTAGCCTAATAAAAATGTACACTTTAGTGCTTGGGAGGGCTATCTACTGTTTACTCACTGCAGTTATATTTAATGAGGTAGCTCTTGTTTTAGTTTTGGAAAGGCCCCAAAGAGTAGCCTGAAATCCTGCTTTGAGGGCACAAAAAGAAGGATGTTCCATTTAAATGTGCCTTAGAAATAGTCTGGGATAAGCATAAAGAAAAGAACTGTCTCCACCTCATCACCTCATCAATTAAAGAAGAGTCATTTGGCAACCAACAATTCCTCTCCAAGTGATGCAGTATGGCCCTTTCAAGGTTACCATATGTGTTTTATATGTATTTATTAGTAACTGACACTAGGGGTATTGTATGTCTCAGTGTCTTCTGTCTCTTCATGTATCCCAGACTGACTCCCTGATGCTTACATCAGGGCTTTTTAGAGGCCAGATCCTCTGTTGCAGGACTCCTTGTTCTTATGTCTCTGAAGATAGTTGTTTATAACTCTGGCTGTGTGTTTGGCTTGTTGTCCTGCAGCAGAATTCATTTCGGAGCAATCAGACACCACCCCGATTGTGTTGTGTTGTAGACAAGAATCTAAAGTGCCTAAAACCTTTACACAGAACTGTATGTGTATATACTATGGTAGCAAATAAATTATTTTCAATATCAATTAATGTGACAATTATTTTTGCCCACCGCAATTTCCTAAGGCCCGAGCTAACATCAAAATAGTTGCCAATTTATGCTCTGCTGCTCATCTTGTTGTTTACTCAGCTAATCATTTCATCTTTAACATATAATATTATGTAGTAAATTTAGTAGAAATTGAAAAAGGAAATATTTATTGATTTAAAAAAGAAGTGTGACTTTTTGCTTCTAGTGATTAACCAAGGTGCCTCATCACACTGAAGCAAAGCTACCAATGGAAACACTATTATCAACAAGGCCTAATACACCAAAACATATAAATAATTGCCAAAATCTATGAGCTGCCTGTGTACCTTTACTGTACGTGACTAATATAAGGCCATGTTTCCACTTACACTGTATTCTCATCGACATTATCAGAGGTCAGGTACAACAGGTTAGAAAACGAGCTGCCAGATCTTTGTGATCCTGTTTTCTAATTTAATGTGTTTGTGACTCACACATGGTGGAATTTACAGGGTGGGACTTTTTGCTCGTGGCTATTAATGTCTTAGTCATCCAGCCTTGAGTGGCACTCCTTCAGCCTCTCAGAGTCGACCAACTCCTCTGAACCTTTAGCCCTGAAGTTACAGACTTTGTAAATCCACGCTGTCAGCAAAGTGTTTGTTAAGTGGTTGCTATTTAAAGAAAAGTCATAAAGTCAAAAACAAGGTGGAAGTAACTAAATACTCTTACTCCCATTGTTGTAACTGGGTATTTTTCTTTTCCATAGTTGCCTTATTCTTAATACTTTATGAGGCCAACTAGTTTATCTATACATTTCTAATCAATGCTTTTAACTGATTGTTGGATGATTTGCTGTATAAAACATTTTAAAGTTATAGTTGAGTGAGGTTGAGTTACATTTGATCATATTCAATAATCTCTTATAGATATTGTATGCAAAAACTTTAGTATATTTGTAGTGGAATAAAAATATTGAGCAGCATAAAATGGAAGTATTTAAGTAAATTTCTACTGTAAAATTACATATACAGCACTTGAATAAATATACTGAGATTTAAGTTGTTTTAAGTTGTACTTATTTATACTGGAGTTGATGATTTAAGTTCTCAACTTCAATTACTGGTGACTGATTATAAGAGATTTTCTTTTAAATTCTGATGGAAAGCATATATTTTTTATTATCACCAGCAATAAAACATCAACAGTGAATTTCTTATCTGCTGAGTTACAATTAGTTGGTCACATGAAAGTGTCAGCTCTGGAAATGAATTATCCTCAAAGAGAGAGCAACGGAGCAGCACACACAGCAATCAGTGGAGAAAAACATTACTATCCTGCAGGATGACAAACAACAAATGGTATGAGCATGCGTGAGTGTGTATGTGTCAGAGACAAGGGGAAACGGGGTGTGCTCTGCTGTGTGGAAATGAGAAGGAAAGCTAACATTCTCCATCACGTACCCTCCCATACCTTTCCCCGCTGGTTTGGGCTCTTTAAAAGCTGCTGCCAGTGGTGTCTGTCAGCCTCATTATCACTTTGTCTTGGCTTGAGGGAATTATATAACCCTTTTGACACACAGACAAACTGCAGTCTGTGGAACTAAACAGAGATAGTGCAAAACAGGGAACAGAGTTAGAATAGGAAGTCTTAATAGAAAACAGAGACTGGACTGTTAACATCTATTAGTGGACAACTTTCAGAGTAAGATGCTTCTGTATTTAAACATCCTGGTGCTGCTCCTCCTGCAGCCGGCTCTGTCAAGCCCAGTGCCGCTGACCACACCGTCCAGAGGATGTCCCGGCTGTAAAGCAAAGACCTCACAGAGTCAGCCGTCTGTAGATTTCAACAACACCGTTCTGGCTGTTGGAGAACCATGTGGGGTCTACACAGTGAGCTGTGCCCACGGTCTGCGTTGTGCACCTCCAGATGATGAGCCGAGGCCTCTCCGTGCCCTGCTGGAGGGCAAAGGAGTCTGCAGTAATGCCAGCAGCGCCAACCCGACTGAACAGACCAACACTGCAGGTAAGTCCCACACAGCACTTTATGGCTGGATGGTGATGTGAATGCATGGATGAAGCAGAGTTGTTCAGTGGGTGAGACACAGTGGTGGATTTTCAGCTTCATCTCACCCTTTGCTGATTTTATTTGTGGATTTTTGACAGGGTTACATACTTTAATTTCACTTTAAATCAACATAGGGACATTCAACAAATCTCCCTGTGACATGATTATGAGTTTGTTATGGTCAAGAGAAAATCTGAACAGAGAAACACCCTTGTTTTTAAATTTTTTTTTTCCATGGCTCAACTGCTTAGTCCTGCAGCAGCTGGGAAATAAAAATATCAGAAGAGAGAGATGTAGTGAAAAATGCTTTTATGGCTCAGTGACAGTTTTTTGAGTTTTTGAGGAGTTAATAAAAAAAGAGTAATTGGAGCTGACCTCACAGTCAGAGGAATTTTGTGTTGTTCCACTTCCAATATTCACATGGTAATAAGTGATAGATGCTAAATATTTACGCCTATTTCTAATTCTAGATCCAGGACCCACTGAGGATCCAGAGGAGGTAAAAAAAAATCCTCTTCATCTGCCTCAGTGAAATAGTACATCACTAACCTGGAATCAGACATGCACTTACATGTATCTGTTGAACCCTTCCTACAGGCGCCATGTCGTAAGCTGCTAACAACACTCATCCAAGGTCTGGATGCCCATTTATTTAAGTCAAATCATGATATCTACATGCCCAACTGTGACAAGCGTGGTTTCTTCAGAAAGAAGCAGGTGAGTTTAATCTAAGATGCACTATAAGAGATCATTGAAACAATATCATGTGGTTGGAGGTGTGGTTGTATTTGCAGCTCCACATGAAAGCTTCACTGTCTGTTTGCTTGCTCTGTTTGTGCAGTGTTGGTCGTCACGAGGTAAGCAGCGTGGCAAGTGTTGGTGTGTGGACGAGAACGGCATGCCGGTCTCCTCAAACACCAAACAGAAAGGCAGCCTGAGTTGTTAAAATGCATAAAGCCTGGACTAAAGCAGAGCAGGCTGCAGCTTCGTTACCAGTGTGAGATAAAGATGAAGGAACACCACACAGAGTTTAAAGGAAGTGAAAATGGTGCCTCACTTTTCACTCTCCATCCACCAGAAGCAGCTCTCCACCAATGAAAATCTGTTTCAAAATCAGGTGTATCTTTGTCTCCTTGCGCCCTCTACTGAACATATCAAGACTGTCTTCATCTGACGTGTCACATTGGAGCGAGACATCCTACAGAGACAACCTGTCTCTTCATTTAACTCTGCAATAACTTTCAGGAACTGCACCTACAGTCTGGGCTGCACATTTTCAAGGGGTTTACTTCTAAGTTTCAAGATTTTAACATTTTATCTGATTACAAGTTTTCTATATAGGAATAGTTGGAAACATGTTTTTTTTTTTTACATTACTGTATATACAGTATATCATACATAAGGTTCAGGTGTAGTTTAGTCTTTTGTATGTACTCAATCCTATTTATATATTTTTCAGTATTTTCTTTTTTACTTTGAAACCACTGTAACTGTATTACTGTAATTTCTGTACATAATCTATAGATGTAATCCTATTTATGTTACTTTGAATATGGTATTTTATTTATAGTATTATGTTATTTCCACTACTTTGAATCGTCCATAAGAGCAAACACTAGACATTTCTATGTTTGTAAGCACAAACTTACATGGCAGCATTGTTTTGTTTTTTTTTATCCTTTGGCTATTAGGTTTAGATTTAGATTCACGTAGGAAGGAAGGAGGAAGTGATTTTAAAAAGAATACAAACTTAAGACCAATAAAGATGGACAGTATTACGAAATATTCCTTAACAGACTTCATCTGTTTTATTGTTGAGTTTCTGAATTGTTATAATAAAGAATAAAAATCACTGAGTTATAATTTTTTGGAAATAAAAATAAATTTTCTCACAAAGTAAGTTCCATCTAGTCCATTAGATGAAGCATAAGGCAGAACTTGCAAGACTTCTCAGGATAAGAATCTCACATGTGGCTAGATGCATGATTGAAGGTAACAGATAACATGTAACATGACTACAGAACTGTGAGTGTCACTTAGCAAAAGGTATTTTTATCAGTAACCCACACACCTGCGTATAATATCTGAAAGATTGTAAAGTCTCAGCATTTTGGAGCCTCCTGTAACCATTATGGAGAGAACAAATGTTTGGCTGCAGTAAAGCAATATGACAGTGAGGGATGGGGTCAGGTATCTGCTTCATTATAGATGCAGAAACCCCCTCAATATAATGACTTATACTGCAGCGTTGAGAGCATGATTACACTGAGTGACAGAAAAATAGAAACACCTACATATTGCAACAGAATCCAATACAACAGCCCTGTTTTATTGGATTTCTGCCCAGAACATTTAGATACATAGAAGAAAGACCTTACAGTGCTGGTCCCAAGATAAACTCCAGGGGGAAACGACAGAAAAAAATGAAAAACTGAAAAAAAAAATATTATCCAAAATTGTGTTTCTCTGAACTACTACTCTGAACTTTCTTCTAATTCATGCTTTTCTTGTGAAATACTGGACACTCACACACAAAAAGTCCAAAAACTGAAAACAGATTTGTGTATCAGAACACTATTTTTTCTTCTTTCTTTTCCCATTAATCATCTCACCACCCCTCAGATTTATCTGGTGTCCCTGTTCCTGGCTGTAAAACTGTATACAAAATCCAAGCTCCAACAGTAACATACTGCTTACACACTGATGCTTCAGTATTAATCATCAAATGATGAAACATATGACAACATTGCAGTCAGAGGGACCACACCAGTACTTTTACTTTAATACTTCAACTACATTTGCTGCAAATACTTATGTACTTTTACAAAAGTAGGATTTTTAATGCAGGACTTTTACTTGTATTGAGTGAATGAATGTATTTTTACATTGTTGTATTGGTACTTTTACTTCCACCACTGATTATCATATTATTATTATTATTATTGTTGTTGTTGTTGTTGCTGCTAAAGCCTTCTGTAATCTCCAGTTCCAAACCAGTCACACATCACATGCATGAATGAGGTGAGATTATTATTTTTTGCCTATTGTATCATCATACTGACAGTAGCCTACAGCTAAGTCTCTGGTCCAGCAGAAGTTGGTTCATAGCGCCAACAGGCTGCTGCTGTTGCTGCAGAGACTCCGCAGGGCGGACTTCAGGCTACTTTACATACACGGGACTCTGCAGATGACAGCAGAAGCCCTGCTCACAGACCTGACGCTCGGACACCTGTGAAAGCGCGATGTCTTCTCCCAGCGCCGCCTCCAATCCTCTCAACTCTCTGGCGTCCAAACGGAAGACCAAGAAGAAACACTTTGTGCAGCAGAAAGTGGAGGTTTTCCGAGCCAGTGACCCCGTGCTGAGCGTGCTGATGTGGGGAGTCAATCATTCGGTAGGTACGTGAGCTGCTTATTGAGCCCAAATGTGTATTCATGTCGGTCCGAGTGAGGATATGTCCCTGAACTCTTCATCCATTGATCATTGCAGATTAATGACCTGAGCCAGGTGCCTGTGCCCGTCATGCTGCTCCCAGACAACTTCAAAGCCAGCACCAAGATAAAAGTCAACAACCACCTCTTTAACAAGTACTGTGCTCCACTCTCTCCAGCTCTGTCTGCCTGACTCTAGGACCCTTCATCCTGCTTCCTGTCACTTGCACAGATTTTTGTAGCTTTTGTGATTTATTTGCCTGCCTGTGCTTATCAGAAATTTGCAGACCGATTCAGAGGACGACAATAATTTTCTCCACCAACAATAGTTTTAACACTCTCACAGCTCCAGCTATTACCACTAACAATAATGACGGCATCAGCCAAAAAAAGATGAAAGGAATCAAATGTGAGCTTGTATGGACTACAGCCTGAAATATGCCATACTGTTACTGCCATGCAAAAGAATGATATCGTATACTAAAGTTGGAAATGCAGCATAATAGCCATCCAATGAGCTGCTTCAAAGGTTGTATAACACCACAGCATTAATAGGTGCCAGACGAATAATAAATGAACTCATCTGAAGATGTTGCAGGGCTCACAGAGCACAGAGTGTCAGTAGGACAAGGGTGTCAGATATAGTACGCTTCAAAATCATTACTGTTTATGAAAACTGTGCTATACACTCTGTCTGCTGGGAGGTTCAGTTTCTATAAGGATGGAGTCTAGAAAACTGAGTGGCTTTCATTAATCCTTTAATCCATTCAGGAATCCGGGTTGTGTAAAGACTTATAAACAGAGGTGGGAAGAACAAGAAAATATGTTTTCCTTGCCTCTGTGATATTTTACGCAAATGTTTTTTTTTTTTTTAAACATGACTTGATGTTTCATCTTATCCAACTAGTCAAGGGAAACAGCTGTATGCTGAGAAGAATTCAGTCAAGTTATATGAATAATTTAGACATAGCCAACAATGAAAGTGTCCATTGGGAAATTATTTTGTCTGATTTGGTTACTATCTCTGAATAGATTTCATTCATTTTGAATGAGCACATCAGTATGGAAACAGCTGCACAAAACAGCAGGGATGTCACCATGTTATCGTTTTGATAACATGACACTGAAATATTGTATTTATGCTGTGTTTAGATGTAGAAAGTGACAACAAAACCTTTAGTGATGGCTATTTCACATTAGACAACATTAGACAAATGATGTGAAATTGTACACATTTTTAATATTCATTTAAGCATTGATTCTTTGTTTCTCAGAGAGAATCTCCCTGGACAGTTCAAATTCAAAGAGTACTGTCCACAGGTGTTTAGAAACCTGCGAGAGCGCTTTGGCATTGAGGACCAAGATTATCAGGTAATGAATGTAAACTTACCTCGAATCAATGTTTTATAGTCCAGAAAAAGCATGGACAAAACAAGCAGGTTGAAAAACAGCACAAACTCAGAACTTTCAAGGTTTTTCTTTGCTTTCTCTTATTAAAACCAGACACACAAAAATACATATTTATCTGTTCCTTTCTAAATTTGCATATCTTTGTGTGATATTTGCATGTGCCAGGTGGCACACAGAGTCATCATCCACTCTGCACAGTGCACATTTGGTTAGCACAGAATGATGTGAGGCAAGCTGTATGTGCACTTTAAAGTCTGCAGATCTAGAAGTGAGAATAGTCTTAAAAAAGAGTGAGCATCAGTGCAAACGTCATCTTTTTATGTTCCTGTGAGATCCATAACAAGCTAGAATCACCACCTCACAGCTGTATGCCTCCACCAACCAGCCAAGTTGCAGGAAATATGGTCACAATCTCCCCTTCTTGAGTGACAGCACTGAATTATATCCAGAGCTGTTTTGGAGAACATTATGAAGTCACAGTGAAGTTGACCTTTGACCTGCTGGTATCACTTCATCTTTTTATCCTATTAGACATTTTGTCTAATAGGATTTTGTCTAATAGGATTTTGTCTAACTGTGTCATAATTAGGGTATGAATACACGAGTTATGGACAAAAATGTGTTTTGTGAGGTCACAGTGACCTTTGACCTTTGACACCAAAATTCTAATCAGTTCATCCTTGAGACGAAGTGAATGTTTGCACCATATGTAATGAAATTCCCTCTGGGTGTTCCTGATAAATCACATTCACAAGAACGTGACGTCACCGTGACCTAGAACTTTGACCTTTGACCACCAAAATCTTAATCTTAAGAATATTTTGTGGTAGAGATTTGCATTACAAATTTCTACAGTGTTTCAGTGAAAATGATTTTAAAAACAGGATCCCAGTATAAGAGATGTAACAGCTTCACTGGGCAGACTTACTGTACAGTGGATGTCTCATGTGCTCATGATGTTTTTCCTCTCACTCACCAACAGGTGTCTCTGGTCCGCAGCCCTCCACTCAAGGACGAGGAGGGGCAACGCGAGGGGCTGCTGCTGACGTCTTATGACCGCACTTTGGTAATAAAAGAAATCTCCAGCGAGGAGGTGGAGGAAATGCACAACATCCTCTCTGAATATCACCAGGTATGAGTGGCAGGGGGTAGAGTAAGCTCAGGCTTAAATGTCCTTTCAAAGCGACACAAATGTAATTTCAGCCCACATTTTAGTGAGTTATTGTGTTTTCTAGTTTTTGTGTAAAGTTTCAGTGGGTGGAAGCTGAGGATGAATTCTATTGGGGACATGTCATTTTGTGCTGTATACTAGCAGAGAGGAGTTGCTTTTTCTTTTCTCAGGTTGCCATGGCAAAGATTTTACAACATCAGAGCTATCAAACAGAGGAGGTTTTTCCTTTACCAGTAATGACACATGATAAGGGCCTCTTGTTTTTATATCTAAATTTGGTTAAAAATACAGAATGCCAAGCAAGGGTTCTCCATCAGGCCTTTTTCTGTTTCAAGAGGACTGATGCAAAAGCTAGTTATGGACGAAAAGCTCTTGAGTCAATACGGTTTGATTTGTATTGTCATGCTGTCGAAATAAATGCATAATATTTTGTAGTGTAGCGTAACATATTTGCATTTGTTTTGGCCTAATAGGCCTTTATCACAGCAGATATTTTGACTTGTTACAGCAGGAAAATCACAAGTATTGCTAAACACATTAACAATGACTCTATTACATTCAAGTGCTCCAGGAAGACATGAGAATGTGACAGTGAGTCAGCATGTGCCATGCCAGCAACCTGAAACTGAGGCTATATTACATTCAGCCAACGTTCATTTTACTGTGAAAAAGATGTATGGCCAAGAAAAAATGTTTGACAACAAACGGTATCCCATGACAACCATTATTCAACAACCATACACACACAGACAAAAAATGTAATTCATTGTCCATTTACAAGGTTTCTCTGGTGCTTTCATCTCATGGTCTGAAGTTTGTTCAGACAAAAAGTTAGAAAGTGGACCTTACAGGTGCTGTGTGTGTGTGTGTGTGTGTGTGTGTGTGTGTGTGTTTGTGTGTTTGTGTTTGTGTGTTTCTGTGTGTGTGTGTGTGTGTGTGTGTGTGTGGTTGTGTGTGTGTTTTATTGTAAACAAGCAACGTTTCTATTTACGATGCAGTATTTCTCACCAAAACTCATTGTTTGTTTCCTTGAGGCCTGAAAATGTGTTGAATCCTGTCTTATTCCTAATAAAAAAATGTACAAAGCCAATTTTTTAAAAACATTTTGAAACCTGTGTAGTTTACATCCATGTTAACTTGCTAGCAGTCATCTTCTTCTAGCCTTTTCGGGAACATTGCTGTGTTTATTGGTGCATTGCTGCTACTTGTAGATCAGTGGAATAGTGTGACAACATTGGCAGAAATGTGTAGCATGTCACCTGCATGCTTTTGCTGCATTTGCACGAAACCAAACAAAATAGGGACCCACTCAGAAAAAACATTTCTTTATAGCACTATTAGTAGTAAAGTTAAAGTAGTTAAAATGAAGATATCCTTTATGTCAAACTGCTATTTAGAAGGTGAACAATCTGTCATGTTCAAGAACTATCGTGTGTTTTTTTTTTTTCTAACACCTCAATTACTTCTAGTGTTTCAGTACTTCTTTAGACAGCAGAAAGCCAGAGAGGGAGACAGAGTACAGCAGAGACAAACAACCTGTCCAGTGCTGATCACAGGCCAGTGAAGGATCATCTGGGAGAGCATTTAAGCAAAGACAGCAGCACTTTCATTTATGCCTCACTGCTGTGCTCATGCTTCCTTCGATTCATTGCTCATTCACTGCTGCCCTCCCTTCCAGCATATTGTCACCTGCCACGGCAGCACGCTGCTCCCTCAGTTCTTGGCCATGTACAGAGTCACTGTTGAGAGCGAGGACACCTACCTGTTAGTTATGAGGAACATGTTCAGCCACAGACTGCATGTGCACAGGAAGTACGACCTCAAGGTAAACCCTGCAGGAGTCACGGGGCTGGATGAGGGTTCAGAAGTCTGGTGCATCATGTGTTGAAGCATCAGTCGTGTTTTTAGTTTTACTTCAGTCCCTTTTGCCACCAGCATTTATGGTTTAGAGTTTATTTGATTTATTTCACTGGAATTTGAAAACCAAAAATAAAAATTTGGTAAATGTTTTTATGTCATAAACTTTCATTACAACTGAATTTTTGAGTCTTGCTAAGAAGCAGATGCTGTACGCAGAAATTTTTGAAAGGAGGAGAGGGAGCGCTAGTACAGTTTGTCTGACTTGAAAGATACTGTAAAGGCTCTGCATAATACACACAGAGGCTTTAATTCTCTGAATTTAAGAAATGCCTACGTCGCCTAAACCACCTCAGCTGCAAGCAGACTCTAGGATTCATGCCCATTCATGTATCATGTTTCAGGGGCTTGTACGCCAGGATAACAGTAATCAGTGACTGTCTTTTCTTACCTCAGGGGTCCCTGGTGTCTCGTGAAGCAAGTTTTAAAGAGAAGGTGAGATCAGACTTTGGTAAAAGTTGCATGATGAGCTCCTACTTAAACTCCACTTTCTGCCGTTCAACAACTGTGTCGATTATAGACGATTTATTGACGTGTGGTCTTGGAAAATCTAAAGGACTGTCAACTAATGTAAAGAGAACAAAAATCATTTACTCCTCACATGAGTCTGTTCTGTCTGATGTAATTTGACTCAGACTCATTGGTAAGATGATGAATTAGATCCTGCAAGTGTAGCTGAGGATCCTTTGTTATTAATGTTACCTTTAATTATACGGGGACCTTTTCAGATAAGAAAGTTTGGCGCAGCTACTGTCTATGGCCTGACTTGTACAAGATAAAAACGTTTCTGTCCCCTAAAAGATAGGTTCAGTATTTCACTAAAATGGGTTTCTGCTCTTCAGTTTTTAAAATGATTCACTGCGATGACTCAAAGCAGCAGAGGCAGAGATATCCTGAATTTTAGTATTAGTCAAACTCCAAACCCAAATTACTACATTTCCCATAATGCTTGTTGATTTGGTAGGATCTTTATTTCAATTTCATGCCCCTAGCTTGTGAGACACAACCCTCATAACCCTGAAGATATCATTTCTCCTGACGTGTTAACTTATCTTCACATGTAAAATTAGTGAAGGGTCCCTTTAACAGATTTGAATGTTTTTGATTCATATTATCATCATATCATATTAGTATGACTGAGAAGAGTCTGAAGTCGACTCTGCAGCTGTCTGAAGGTGTGGACGTACAGTGCTGTATCTCTCACCGCAAACCAGAGAAAGGTTCTTTTTCAAATGTGTGACTGACAGCCGTGTGTGAAAATTACAGTTTCTGTTGTATCTTATTGTTATTGTTTAGTTTACCAGTGTGGTTTTTCCAAAAGTGTTTGCACTGTAAAATCTCTTATCAAATGACTTTAAATAACATCAGAGGCCCTCTGTTTGGCCTGGAGCGTCTCTGACCTAGATAAAATGCTGTTAAGTAGCTGGTTGAATGGATAGAGTTTAAATAACTGCAGAAACCTTTGATCTTTTCAAACTGTGGATTCTGAAAACAATTTTTGGGGTAATATTGTTTGACTTTTATGTCACTGGAAATAGGAAGGCTGTTAATGAGAAAAATGCTAATGAATACTGTGTTCACTTTGTGATTTTTATGCTGCATGTAATTCAGTCAACCTTCACTCTGTATTTACAGGTGAAAGAACTGCCCACTTACAAGGACGTGGACTTCAGGAATAACATGCAAAAAGTTTATGTGAGTGACGAGGAGAAAGAGAAGATCATGGACAAGCTCATCAGAGATACTGAGGTAAGAAAGGCGAGTTTAAGGAATCATTCCCGTCAATGTTTTCTTCTGATTCGACGAGCGTGCATGTCCTCTTTCTGCAGTTTCTGGTACATATGAGGATGATGGACTACAGCCTTCTGCTGGGCATCCATGATGTCGAGCGGGCTGAGGAGGAGGAGGAGGAGGAAGAGGAGATGGAGTCATCCTATGACGAGGAAGGGGAGGAGGAAAACGGCCTGGCTCCTGCCCCAAGCTCCACCTCACCAGAGGGCATTGCTGGCTACATGAACTCCTTCAAACCCATGGGTCCCGGGGAGTTTGACCCTTATGTGGATGTGTACGCTATTCAGAGCGCTGTAGGTGAGTCCTGACAGCTGAGATATCTCTGGTGAATTTAAGTAGGTTATAGGAGCTCAAGGCTGTAATACACCCAGACCTCATTTCACGCTGGGCTGCAGCAGATAAGATCCTACTTGCAGATCAATATCACCCACCCAATGCTGTGAATCACTCCCATGCAGGTGCACCCCAGAGAGAGGTGTATTTTATGGGTTTGATTGACGTGCTGACACAGTATGACACCAAGAAAAAAGCTGCTCACGCTGCCAAGGCTGTCAAACACGGGGTGAGAGATCAGTGTTCTTTAAAGGGATTGCTTTGCATACAGTATGCACGCTTTCATCTCTATCCTGCTAAGTGTAAAGAAATTATTTGATTTCCTGTCAAGTTATTTCTAATCGACTGTGTCTCGTGTGTGTGTTTTTACAGGCTGGAGCAGAAATCTCCACAGTTCATCCAGAGCAGTACGCTAAACGTTTCCGAGAGTTCATCGCTAACATCTTTGCCTAGTTCAAAGATTCACTCGTCCACTTGTCATTTAATACAAGAGGAGTCTCACTATACCATACTTAACGCCACAGCAAATCAATATTAAGAAGCTGTGAAAATTTGCTGTTAATTTCTATATGATTTATGTGCTGTCTGAGTATTTACCCTCCACATTATTCTCTGCTGCACAATGTGACTCTGTCTTTATTTTGAGTGACGAGCTGTAATTTGCAGACAGGAAGAAAACTTTTCTTGGCAACTCATTGCTGTTGTTAATGGGTTTCTTTTGTTTCCATTTAAAGTTTTGCCAGCACCAATGCAGCTTTGAGTGACAGCCAGAAATACAGGATTGCAGAAATAAAATCATATGAGGTGATGTAAATTAGCACCTCTGACAAAAAAATGAAGGTGTCCAGGAAAACATGTTTTCTCAACACATTCATCCTTCATTTTTCCAGCTTTCCATCAGTGGAAGTCTGCTGCATGGGAAAAAGATTTTGGTTTCGCTTTTAAATACTGATTTCTGACTCCCTCTTCCCCATCAGTGACAACACTTGGGAAGGAAATAATCTGGGCTAACTAGACAAATCTACAGGGTATCAATTAGGAACAATACAATATTCATGTCCTGTTCAGCACCAATGTTTGATAAGGCTGTTGTAGTTTTACATGAAAATGTTGCAGAGTGCAGATTCAAAATTAATAGCACAAACATAATGGTGTAGATGAAGCATCAAATCCTGTTACCTTATATCTTTAGACACATATATCAAAAAGAAGAAGAAATTGATTATTTAAAAATCTTCTGTGATTATTAAATGAATAGGTAAAGCCATTGGAAATGTTGTTTATTGAGGAATGTATTATCAATACTGATGATCTGATGATCAGGTGTATTAAAACCTATTTTCACAAAAAGCATACCAGACTGGTCATTTCATCAAAGACACTTTCACTTTTTTGGATGCCTTAACACTACTGGAAACCTACCACTGACTGTAAATATGTGAGTAAAATACTATAGGCTGCTGCAGATGTAAGTACAAACAGTCTCCTTTTGTTGCCTGAAACTGAAAGGTTTAACTTAGCTGCGGTTTAAATCTCAGTTTTAGAGATTGAGATGGTTGTAAGTCCAACAGGTGACTATGGCATCAACAGTACATGTGTTCCTATAAAATGCATTCTCAGTGATGAAACAGTCATTTTTGTCCTTGTTTAGTCCTCCCTCCCCTGTCCCAGTCCTCCTGGCACACATTCTTGATAAGATTACCATGAGGATTTCACTTTGAGCTGAGTAGACAAACAGAGGCAGGGGAGGGGAGATGAGGAGGAATAAGATTGTGAGAGTGAATTCAAGATTATTTTAACGAAATTACACACCAGATAAATTACAGAAAACAAAACAAAAACAAAAACCAGAAAACTGACATAATCACAGCAGCCTTGCTTTAAATTGTGAGCGGAGAGGAAATTTTGTTTTATTTTAAGATGAAACTGATCGTCTCTGCTAATTATTATTGTACATTCACTCTTTATAGATTATTTTCTCTAGATATGTCAGTCTCAGTTTAGTTTTCTCATACAGTGTACACCAAACTCGGTGCAGAGCAGTTTTGTGTTGGCATATAAAAATGGTCCAAAATGGACCAAGAAGATAAACACCAGCACTTATGTCAAGCAGTAAACTTCAAAAACGCATAAAAAGCCCAACAAAAATGTTTCCATTACACTGAAATCTTTGTCCTGTCAACAGTAACTTTGCATTCATTTTTCTTTTAGAAGATTATCAACAATCATGTTTACAAATGTACGCTGGATTAAACTCTGAGTAAAACATTTCTTGTTCTTTTCGAGTTGTGTACATGTTCCAGAGCCGAGGCCCGAGTTTGAAGCTTTCACAGCAATGTAAACACAAACATGTCAGAAGTGGATTGAATCAATGTCAGTATTTAAGGGAAAACACAAAGCTGGGTTTTCTCTTTCATGCATTGCGATCTGTAACAAGCACAGGATTATTGTATTGCAATTGGATAGAGTTAATTCTATATCTATATCATTCATATATCATTATTCCATATCATATATACCAACCTCATGTTTTTTATATAGTTCCTGAACACCAACATCTATAAATCTACAAAACATCCCCATATTGGCACCATTTGCCTTCTAGTTATTGTGTTTACATCACATTTGTCTTTACATGTGTTTCCCCAGAAAAATCACTTCACAACTCCATGAAAGTGAAACCATCTCAGAGATGGTATGATGGAATAAAAATGAGTCCATGACTTCAACCTAGAAAGAAGTAGGTCGAAGCCAGTAGGGGCCTTTAACAAGAGCTGGTGTGATCCAAAACACCTCACATTCAAATGCTAGAAGAGTGTTAAGTGATGTCCTCTGGCTACTGGAGGACTCCCACCTGTCTACAAAATGATGCTCTCAGCTCAGTTTGAAACATGAACCTTCTGCACACCAGCATATGAGATGTAACTACACTGCATGATGCTCCTGTGAGCTGGAGCCTCTCGTATCCTCCCAGGAGTAAATTCTACAGTATATTTAAAGGTCAAAATAGGTAAGTGAATAACCAAATCTGGACAAACGTATATATATCTATATATATATAGATATAAATATCTATATATATATATATAAAACAACTCAGCTTGCCTTTTGAAAATGGTCTGCTAAGAGCCCAGACACAAAAACACACACAACTCTGAACAAAACACCACAGCTTGGGCAGTAGCCTTAGTGTATTGGTAATGAATGCTCTATGAACCATTGCATGAGTAAAAAAATACAAATGGAGAGAGATGCTTACATCACAGACAAGTACACTCAGCGTCTTCAGATCAACACAAAATACACACAGTACTGCAGGAGGGTTGTTTTTTATGCCTTCTTTTTAAATATTACTTTGGGCAACATTCTTCTAGTTCACGTTGGTTTTCAGCCACTTGTAAATATAATCATAGTCATTCAAAGGCCCAGTTTTGTAGATCACAACATTTGATCTATTAAACCTATTACTTTCAATGTCTATTAGTCACAGCAGGAATATTAGTCAATTAAAAAATAAAACAGTAACATCTGGAAAACACATGTTAGTGTTTGAAATAATGAACTCAAACCATCTGTTTTCATATACATTCAGTCAAAATGGAGGCATTTCACTTCTTCGTGTACACGTCTAGTATTACACTCGCCACGGTAATGACCTGCTGCCATGACGCACACATCATGTGCAGTGTTTATGTCACACACAGTGATGTAAACATAACATAGAAATCTCAGTCGTGGACGTCAAAGAGTTAATCAGGTGGTAGTCAAAGGAAAACCAAACCAAGAGGCTGTGCAGTAAATCTCTGAGCAGCTATGAATAACCCTTTGAGTTTTATACACAGAACCAACTGTACAAATCATACAATAACAATCTGGAAAATGAAGCACTTTTAAATCTTTAGAATATTATAGTATTTTTATCAATGTATCTCTATACAGTTATTTTGATTATCTTTAAAACAACCTTTCTTTTCCAACCATTGTAAAGTTTTTTTTTGTTTTGTTTTTTTTAATCAACTTACACAACATTATTTATGCACTGAACGACCAGCTGTGTTGAACGTAACACAGTATACGCACTCTGAATTTAAAACATTCGTGGTCAATAAAGTAGAAGAAGAAGTATGGATGTGTTTGACACCGGGATTTCAAGCAAGACAGACTTGAAAATAGAGACGTCCATCTTTCAAAGAGTAAACTTATTGCAGTTCCTTATTTCTGGGCTCTAGATGCTCACTTAAGCTGTTTGAGGCCAAAGGCAGATTTCCATCCTCAGTAGAGTGGAGAATAAAGTTGAATACTGACTGCATGAGGAAATGTGAATCAAACCAGCTGGTATACAGTGCAATACATTCCTATTAAATCTGAACGCCATGTCATGTGTAGTCAGGAAAATTTCTCTTTTTGTTTTGGTTAAATCATTGTAGCAGACTGAATGTGCCTGTGTGATTAACAATGAGTGTTTTCATCCCACACAAACATGCACGCGCGCACACACACACACACACACACACAGACACACACACACACACACACACACACACACACACACACACACACACACACACTCTTACACACTCTTACACACACTCACACACACTCACACACTTTATACCACACCATATTTCCATTATGACACTGCTCTTCTGGAAGTGCTGTAGCTCAAGCTGGTGCCACCGCTCTTGTGCGAGATCTTGAGTGTCGTGGCAACCGTCAGGCTAGGCGTCATAGCAACAGGGAAGCTGGATGTAGAGGATGCAGCGAAACCGACTGTCGTGGCGACGGAGGGGGACGGTTCATTTAGGCATCCGTACTGGAGCAAGATGTCGACGCACTCCTGGCTGCCAGAACAGCGAGCCAGAGCCAACGCTGTCTGCCCCTGAGCGTCCCGACACCGAACATCACAGCCATACTGAACACAAAGAGAAAAAGAAGATCAAAAACTGGATCAGACTATGTAATTACCCCATATTCCACATTTTATCACATGGAATAAATGGCCTGTGGTCTCTGAGGCCTAAAACCTGACAAGGCTGCCTTAAATTATCCCAACAAGATGTGACTCAGTAAGCTTTAGTGCCTTTCACACACACGCCAACACACACACACACACACACACACACACACACACACACACACATCACCTTGAGTGGTCTGCTGAGTTATTTATTCAGCATCTTTTCTTTCTTGCTGAGCCTATTACTTAGAGGTTATTGAAGGGTAACATTATTATTTTTGCTGTGGACGTCGACATTTAAAATCGTTTTACACTTTGTCTATTCTGTTCATTCAGTGCAACGTGTCTCTGTCGCTGTGTATTGCAGTTCTTTGGTGTTTACTACATCAAAATTATGAAGAATCACAGTGAGGTAAAACAGATAGGGAGGGAAACGCACCCAAACAAGAAGCTGCGTCATCACCACATCAGCCTGCTGACAGGCAGCGTGCAGGGCAGAGCCGGGCAGTCGCAGCGCTAAGAGCGACCTGGAGGAGAGGGCCAGGCTGAGAGGTGCATTAATGTCCTCCTTAGTGCAGTGGGCCAAAAGGAGCAGCAGCCTGGGGAGGTTGTGCTCCATCACTGCCAACAGAAGACGGCCAGATAGTGTGATGTCTGGGCCCTCACTGGGAGTGGGAGGAGGCAACGGCGCCACAAACAGTTTCTGCTCATATTTGGCTCTGATCCAAGACTCCCGCTCTTCCCTGAACCAGCAACGAAAGCAGAGAAACAGAAAGAAAGGTGAAATACATTTACAGCTTCTTGTCTTTTCTTCTGTTCAAGAATGTAAAACAACTTGTACACTCAGACACATAATTGTAAGCAGCTCATACCCGCATGATGTAAAACATTGAACTAGATCAGTGCTGCCCCATGTCGCATCAATAACGTTACATCTCATAACACGTTGGTCTGTTTTTACCCTCCTTCCTTACCGTGTAGCATCTGGTGCTGGTTTACGCCGCCCCAGTGTGCGCGCCTCCCATATACTGTTGACCATGTGGTTGCCGATGGCACGGAGAACCAGAGTCATCTCTCGTGGCAGATCGTCAAGGTCCAGGGAGCGAACACGCGTCAGATGGGTTCCCAAGTTCCTGTGGATTCCTGAACACTCGATGCATATTAGAGCGCCCAGGTTCAGACTGGCCCAGGTCGGATCTTGGGAGAGGGAGAGTACACACAAACAAATTAGGCTGACACTACATTTGAAACTATGTGCAATATGGTTGACAGATTTCTACCATCTGAATTGTTTGGCCATGTCATGCCATGAAAGTGTCTGAAGTTGTGTGAAATCCTGTTTGGACAAGTTTTAAAGCAGGGCTGTTAAATCTGTGGCCAGTGAGCCAAACATTATATTCCCCTGAAACTCTGGCCTTTTAAAGTGTTCCAACATCAGAAGAATATTCAGCGTTTAATCTATTTTTGTTCGGTTTAGTGATTTCTAAGACACTGATTTTAATTCTGGAGTATGAGTGAAATTTTGCTGATTACATTTCCTAAAAGCGAAGGTTTGCATCGCAGCCCATTGCTCATGTGTTGGACTGAAATTGGACAATATTTGCACGTCCTTCCCTAATGGACTAATTTACCTTGCACTTAACAGTGTAGCCATTCTTTTGGCCGAAAGTTTTGCTTACACAAGTAAAAAATTATTTCAAGGATGACAACTCAATTCAGATTCAATAAAGCATTCAGGTCGTGAGTTTGAGTTGAAGGACTCAGACAGTTGTTTTAACTTACCTTTAAAAGTTCAACAATTATACAACATGAATACAATAATGAAGAAAAATTTAAACTCAGTTTTCCTGTGAATATAATAAATATGGTTGGGAAACACGCTAACACACACACACACACACACACACCCACACACACACACACACACACACAGGCACACACAGAAAACAGGGATTTTTGCTTTATTTAGAGTTATAGTACATGCATAGTCACTCGATCAATTCAGTGTTCAGTGCATGTACACCAGGGCCATTATGTGACTGCAACACCTCAATAAATAACAAGCAACTAGGTTTTAGAATATGTTAAATGTTAATATAAAGTCCAAATGAACTGTTCTTAGGAGAGTCAGAAAGCTGTGAAGCTGGTTTTAGATAGTGAGACATTTTCTTGTAACTTTCCAAACCTGACTATCCAGTGGTCACACCCACTCTCCACACTGACTGACCAGGTTTGTTCTAGTGTAATAATGCTTCAAGCGCTCCATAAATTCAATTCTCCACATTCCTCTCAGTCTCAAACCTGGTTGATTCTTATTTCACAGACTTTTGAAACTAAAAAAATGACTAAAAGAGAAAATAACAAGGGTAGTCTGGAGAGATGACACATACATACAGGGTTGAAATGAGACAAGATGGGAAATGTACCAAAACCACACACGCGTATGGACATGTACAAGGAGGAGAAAAGCTGTTAGAGTGTGTTACTCACTTGGTGCATCACAATCAACACAGAAGTTGTTGCCCTTTGCGTTGCGGATCGCCTGCAGAGCCACAGCTTCACTCTGGCTGTTCTTGCGAGCCTGTAGAAAACACACAGTATATGAATAAAATGAAAAAAACACCAGAAAGCGCCCCTCTGTGATATTAGCTCCGCTAAGTGCTCTCATTACTAATAACAATGATTATCATCTCCAAATCTCCCAGTGAAAAAGCTGTGGTAGATGGCTATAATCATTATAATGACCATTTAAAGCTGTAAAATGAAGGGTTTTGGCCTCCTAGGACATACTATTCTCATAAAGACATGCATCATGGGATTTAGGTAATCATTCAGAATCATCATATTAGTGGCAATTATAATTTTTAGAGATGACTGAACTAATTCCACACCAGGACGTACTCCCCACTCAAGAACAGAAACCATCCTAGCCCATTTGTTAGTTTGGCACATACAGCACTTTGGTAATGGCCGATCGCATTAGCTGCAGTTTCCTAATGGATTGAGAAGAGTCTTCCTAAGAGAAAGCTCTTCTCATCCAGGAGTCCCAGGGTGTAAATATATAGCATACAATGAGATTAGCGAGCAGATAATGCCGCTTCTAAATTTCAGTTTACATTTCAGGAGATAGTGAAATCGCCTCACATAAACAATGCTGCTTTTTTTTGAGAAAAAAAAAGATAAAAACTCAGTTTGGCTACAACTGCTGCAACCTGTAGTACAAAATATACATTTCCACGATTACTATCTGCTGTCTATATTTTGCTTGCAAAAATAGGATGATTGCCTTCATTTATATTTGCATACATGTACTGGATATTTGCACAATGATCCTCCAATAATTTTTTAAGCCAATCAATGCTCAGTTTTAGCAGTTAACAAAACTATATATAAATATAAATATTGGTTTGGACTGTCCAAACAAATCTGTGTTGGAATATTGTTTATGTCCTTGATGGAGCTCAGGTCTCATTCAGCAAACACATCCTGTTGCCCAAAATGATTTTATTATATAAAGTATTTATGCCGTGTGTGTGCCTCTGGCAACTAAAGCCTTAAGAATTATACTGTTGACTTGCAATAAGAGGCGGTCTGAGCAGATGGAAGCGCAGACACAATTTCATGCCAATATGGGTCCCAATATTGCGCTGCACCACCTGATTTGCATAAAAACAAACCTCAGGTGTATGACTCGGCCCATCTCCATGCAAGCAGGTACACGTAATACTAAAAAAGGCACATCTTGAGTTGTTATCATATTCATTAATATTTTGTCCTTTGTGAGTTACATTATCACTGCACTGGGACACACACACACAAGGAGATGTGCCCGTAGGAAACAGATGAAGATGCATTACAACATATGTGGGAGTAATCAATAAATATGATTCGTTTGCATCTGTGTTGATGGGAGAAATCTATACAGACCTCGCCCACATATTTAGATCATGTGTCATGTATTAGATTAGTGAAAAAGAATGTATTATGAACATTTCCATGGATCCAGATTTTTTTAAATGATCTTATCAGGTGTAATGCCTCCTGAAAAAATGGCCAAAAGGGAAAGTATTTACTTAGAATATTGAGAATAATAGAACTGGTGAAGCATAAAAGCATAGAAAAAAAATCTCATAAAATAAGAGGCAATATAGACTGTTTTGAAACAAGATTGGCTAAATAGCTGTGCTGTGATATCATATAGGCAATGAACAGATTTAATGTGTACAGGTACATTGGTGTATTAATGTCAATATACATGTTCAGACATACACAGTATGTTGATAGAGAATTATGTATGTGCATAAGTATGTAAAAGGCTCTTTACTGTCTTTTTATGCATTAATGTGAATGTTTACTGTGTTTTACTGCAGTGAGGAAGATCAGCCACACCAGTTAAATGATGAATTGTGGGTTACAAACCCAGTACAGACATAATTAATGAAGGTAATTAATGACAATACAGTTAAAAAAGAATTATCATTGTAAAATACATTGAATGCATTGTCTATAGAAAATACACTGAATGCCTTTTGTTCTGTCTTGCCTTGTTTTTGCTGCTCTCACACAGCTGCAGACTGGCCAGGATCTGGCTCTCGATGGCTTGGACCCAGGAATCCCTCTCCTCCACACTCTGGGCTTCAAAGTGCCATGTCTGGCCAGTGCTCGACACGATGAGGAAGTCAAAGTTATCCTCATCTGACACAGAAAAACATGAACACACCACATAGATTTTTCAGTGGAAGTCATTTTGCCCATGTAGAAAGTTAAGCCAGTCCCCCGAATGCAGACGTTTCTGCAGCATTATGAACGAAAGGGTTTAAGTTTGCATGTATCAATGCAGTTAAGCATCCGTGTTGGACCATCATTTTTCTTTTTGTATCAGTGAACTGTTCAAATATAACCAAACCCCTGACCCATATGATAAATTTTGCATTCATGAAGGAAGACAAAATGTATCTGTGAAGAATACCAATTGCATATTTTACAGTTTAATTTAGCCATGCTACAACAAAGCTTGATATGATATAATATCCCTCCGTGATGTGAAAGGAACCCAAGCCGACAGACTGACGTGTACAGAGGGTCAGGCAGAGTTTGAAAGATGAAGTTCGACAGATCAACATTACCTGTCTTGCTTACGTTTCTTAAGCTACCAAAGCTTTTCAGTTTCCACATTTTGCGCTTGGCTGCAGAAGAAGTCACGAAAAAGCAAAAGAGACAGAGAGGAAACAAAAAATGTTACATGTTGAAAGCACATTAGATGTAATATAAAAGTTATCAATTATTACTATTGTTTTTTCATGATTAACATCATATAAAAAATCTCAGAATATGATTGCTGTCTTTATTATTGAGCTTGCTGAATGCTGAACGGAAAAACACATTTGCTGGAGTTGTTCCAGTGTTACCATCTGCTTGGCCAGTGGTTGCATCTCCTTTCTGGTTCATGCTCTTCTTCCTGCGATGCTTCTTCCTGTCAGTCACTGGGGAGGCAGAGCCAACATCTTTGGTGGAGGAGGAGCTGGAGACTCCCTCAACTGCAGAGTCTAGGCACAAGAGCACAGGACCAATGCACCAAGTTATATGAATCTGGTGCAAACACATGGATGATTTTAAGTCATGCACATACTGAGGTCCTTTACTCACCAACACTTTGAGCATGGTTAGATAATGTGGAAGGACATCGCTGCACCCCTCTGTTACTCCTCAGGAAGAGTGCACCGCCCAGGCCTTCCATTTCCTCCACTTGCAGGAGACTACTGGCACTTACAGGGACTAAAGAGACAACAAAAAGCATGTACTTAATAACAGAGTTATTTAGGCAAACATTAAATGTAATCTGAGTTTCTGTGATTTAAATAAATACATCACTGACTCTCTCTCTCTCTATATATATATATATATATATATATATATATATATATATATACATATATATATATATACCAAAGAAAACAAAAGATACAGAGTATTACTAAATAAATGGTGAAGTGTTTCACACACTCTTGCAAAACTTGTAAAACCCCTTATGATGCTCTTTTGTTAAGGTTTCGCATTCTCTTGCAATTTCTTTCCCACTCTGGTACAGAGGCTTGACCCCCCCTCCTCACAAAAAAGTCTTAAAATCCAAAGGACCATGCACTGACTGTAGTTCTGAGCCCTGATTCCTTCGCCCCAACCCTTGCCTCTTTATCTTTTTTTTTTTCTTTTAACATTACTTTGCTCATTTCTACTCATGTCATCAGGTTCTGTTTCACCCACTCACATGCACCCGTGCTTCACAAAGAAAAGAACCATCGAGGAGATTTCAACTCAGGACTTTCAATCAATCTTTTCAGATTTCAGCCTCTTCATGGGTGCACTTTGAAGCACTTTGTGTAAGTGAGTTTTATTTCTATAATTCCTCTGATAATTGGAAAATAGTTGTTAGACTTGTTGTAGTTTATGTTTTATACTTATGCCCAGATTTAAATACATTTTTGTGTGGCATCTAAAATTAGAATTGCCCTCATCCTCTCATGGTGTACAATGCAGGAAAAATGTTTATTCTTTGACCTGGGCTGAGACCCTCAGGGTCTTTGACCCGCCCATTGAGCCCGACTGGAGGGCCGCCGGCAGGTACAGCACGGGGCGGTCGCTTTCCCGGCACCTTCACCGTCACTCGCAGCAGGTCCATCTCTTTCCCCGGGGTGTTCAGCATGTAGTCCTGTCAAACCAAACATCCGCCATTACCATCAGCCACCAGCCGTCAGTGGTGCTTTCAGCAGCATAATGCTTTGGGGACTCAACACAGTGACTCACATTGACACTGGAGTGATAGGACAGTATGCCATCGTTGGACAGTGTGACATACTTCTTCTTCCACTCTTTGTTGAGTGAGCTTCCACTGCGCTTCAGCAGGAAGCCCTGATGGAGGTGACAAAACCCGAGAGTGAGAATTTATTGCTAAAGTCTCGCGTGTTCATCTAACATATTTCGGCGGCACACGATTGCAGGCTGCCAACAAGACCCACCAACTATTCATCAGGGCAATTTGAGAGATCACACCTCACCGCTCCACGTGATGAAACTGCCTTCACACCTTTGATTTGGAGAGACTGCTGGTGTGATGTCCTCTGCAGAGGGTCATTAGATACATGATATTTGATTCTGTATCAAGTGCAAATCTGTGTCCTACCTGTTTGATGGGAATGGAGCGCCCACTGCCCAGATCTCCTTTATAGTCTGCACTTCTTCTGTTTGAATCACTGCCTCTCCGGCCCTAGACGAAAAAGCAATAACATCAGAGGCAAGAATGGGGTGATTGGTTAAAAATATTAATTCTAACTCATAACGCATTGAGCCTTTCCCCTATGAATAACTGTGCATTTAAAAAAAAAAGCCATAAAAGATATTTTGCCTGTAAAGACTGGCTTATAAATGTAACTGATTTCCATAGAAATTAGTTTAGTACCAGTCCCATTTGCATTAATATCAATATTATCAAATTAACAAAAGCTTACTAGTAATCTGAAAGGGGTCACTCATAGGGACAAATGTACATATCACCCAACTTGGAGTATTTTAGCATCTTTCAGCTCACTGTTCTGGTTTTAAAGCTTGAAACGTTAACATGTGAATTCTCTCTCACTGCTCTCATCGACTCATCGAAGCCTCTTAATCCCACTGTGCACTACCTGCCCAGCAACAAACAACATACGGACGAAGTTGTGCTTTCAGTTCATTGCCCTGCTCCCTAGGGGCTGAAAATCAATAAATGCAGGTTTAATCTTTTGTTTCAAAATTCTTCTAAATGCAATGTCAGATAACCCCATCAAGTCTTACCAGCAAGAGACTGATCAAAAACCGTGTTACCAATAAAAATAAAAAACTAACATAGGCTTCACATAGGCTTCAGCCACTGACTTCATATTATCTATTCACCATTCTGCCAAACATTGATCAAAATGTGGTGTTGAATTTTTTAAATAAAGTTCCTAAGTTTCATAGTCAAATCCCGTACCAAGTTATGGGTATTTCTTAGATATGAATTTCTTTCTTTTTGCAAAAAGACTGCTTGATCTATGCTTTGGTTTTCAAAAGTCAAACATTGAGGAGAATGCAAATTTCCACAGACTAATGCGGTGTGATGAGCCTCTTCACCCATCCCCTCTTATCTGATAATGTGTGTTGTTTTGACAAATAAAAGACATCCTATAACAGTAGAGCCATATCCATATCACGGTGCATCTCTCTACCGTTGTGCTTTTTACACTGGTTATACCTCCCACTCCTACTTTATGGGCCCTGTGAGCAAACTGTTCACTGTGGATATGAGTGAGTAAGTTTTTGTATATTAAGGTGAATAAACTGTATGAAAGAGTAAAGTCTCTTACTGTGACTATAGGTTTATCAATAGCATTCTTCCGCTGAGCCTTGGTTTATCTTTATCTGCGTGGCATCTTGACAAGTGCTCACAGTTTCATGAGTTTTTTTAACATGGAAACCGAGTGAAATGTGAGGTAAAAGTAACAAAGAGAAAGAGAATAAAGGGAAAGTAAATAGTGCCAAACCACACTTGAAGCTTGTGTCCCTAAAAAACAATCACTTGATCAATATGTACCGCAAATCGAGAGGTGCGTCTTCGGGTGGCGCTTCGCACTGACCCAGGCGTGGCACTGTCTTGTTTCTCCCCTCTGGCTGTCCTGCCGATCTCCTTATGACTGATCACAGGGGTGGAGGGAAGTGATGAGGAGTAATCACTGCTCTGACCACCGTTACTGGCCTTAAAGAGAGGAACGAGGCAGAGCAGCATAAGAGGGGGGAGGTGAACAGGAGAGCGAGATAATTGAGTTTGATACAACAATGTGCATACAGCCTATGAAAAAAGCCTGACAACAAAAACCTGAAATACACAACACACTCAGTAAGAAAAGATAAATGGTCCAACTTTGCTCAATGTGGAACATATGGTCTTTAACAGTTTTACCTGTCCTGGAAAGACACCTGACACTGGGGTGGATCCTCCAGAGTGACTGGGAGAGTTTGGGAGAGATTTACAGGAAGCCAGTAGAGCAGCTTGCTTCTTGGCTGCCATGATCTTCTGAGCAGCTGTGGAACCAAAAAATAAATGTTAGCCCTCTAAACAGACACATAATCTTTCATATATCTGCTTCTTCTTCAGCAGTATGCTCCATGTTGCAGTCTGGCTTTCACCTGGACACATACCATCAGTGAAGACTCTGTTCACGTTGAGGCCGTATGTTGCACAGGTTTCATAGTAAGTGCAGCGCCGCACATCTGAGCACAGCTGTCTGGCCCTGGCATCATCTATTACTCTGGGGTTGGTGCTGCTGATCTTATCTAGAAAAAGAACAAACAACAGATACAGCAAGATGTCACCTCTGCAAACATTTGAATGAAAGCACATGTTGTGTCTGAGTGTCTTACCCTGAGTGCCAACTACTACAAAAGGTATCTCAGTGACAGGTCGGTAGATGGCAAGCTGGTGGTAGATTTTGTAAACTTCCTGGAAGCTCGACTCATTTTCCAGACTGAACACCAAGATAACTGCATCCACCCAACTTGCAAACTAAGGAAAAGGAAGAAGAAGAATAGCACTCAATTACACAAGAGCGTGCTAAGAGTAAAGACTAATTTATACAAAGTGTAATTAGTTGTCCATTATATTCAAGTTCAGGTCAGTTCTTTACCCACCTGAGAACCAGGGAGTTCAGTTTCTTCTCTGATTATCAACAGGTGGCTCTGTCCATCCACTAGGACATCCTTAATATACTGGCGTCCTGAAAATATGGGGATAAACAATAGCCACTGTAAATGTCTTTCTCAGCAAGCATTTCCACTTGTTATAGCAGGAAAAGCACCTGTATAACTAATACAATTATTAGCATGCCCCTGGTGGTGGATCGGCCACTATTAATGTTATCTGTTACACCTGTGTATGCCAAGTCAAAATGTCTGCTGTGATAAAGGTATATTGTCAGGTTTCAACAGCGTGACAGAAAAAACACACATAAAGGCTGTAGATGACGATATGTGAAACCAACCCTCAGCGTTTTCCAGTGGCAGGTAACTTCCTGTCAGGTGTCTGTGGACCAGAGCAGACTTCCCACTGCACAGACCTCCCAAAACACCCTGGAGACCATACACAAAAATAGACAGAGAGAAAGAAAATATTCATTTAGTATAAAATCGCACTGAACAGTTTGTAAAAGCTATGTCCTCATGCTTACCAGGTGAAGCTCTTGCACAGGTTGGTTCATGGTCCATTCTTGACTGCTGGTGCATGCAGCTGAAGAAACAAATTCACAGAGAGAACAAAAAGGGGGTGGGGGATTTATTAATAAAAAGTTAAAAATATGCTCAGCAATTCAACGCCCTGATGTGTTGGTAATTTTCTTTACACCAAGATACAGAATACAAACTACAAAGAAGACAACTTCGGAGTTGCTGGAAGTTATTTGAACTTTCAACAGCGGTAATATTTGGGCTAACAGTTTCCCTCTGCTTCCACTCTAGGCTAGGCTAGGCTAGGCCAAGCAAGGCTAGGCTAGGCTAGGCTAGGCTAAACACTCCACATAAATTAACATAAACATACATTTTTTAAAATAGTGTCATATAGGAGATCTGAAATGGTATAAACAGGAAACAAAGGTGGTTAGACTCAAGTAAAAGTGAAAAAATATGTGACATGTTTGAACAACTGCAAAACTGGCATCTTTACTTGTTGTATCATGTTACCTACCAAATACAGCCACATGTCACCTGGGTTTTCGAAAAAAGAATTTTCAAATTTCAAACTGAGGACAGCACTGCTGAGGTTGGTGGAGAAAGGGCTCGAATGCTGAAGATGTTGTTAGAAAGCATGTTTAACATGCTAACTAAGCTAACCATACCACCCGCTTTCAGCAGAGACAGTTGAGAAAGGTATAGAGTATCTTTCTAAGCTAAGCTAAACAAGACATAGACCTATTTCTGTAAATTAACAAAGAAGAATCCTATCTTCTTTACAAGTCAGGGTACGTTGACAAACAGACCTATTGCCACAGCATTCATTTGAATGAAAAGAGTTACTGTGGCCTGTTGGCTAAGTTAATGTCTGTGGACACAGCACAGCGAGGAGAGTCAGGGTGTCCAAGCCTCCCCACTGGGTGCAGAGAGGCTGCAGCTCCCAGCAAATTCAATCAAGTGTACAAATGTGCATGTCTACACGAGTTAGCGAGCATGCCAGATATCTTTAGTTTACCCTAACAATGTTAGGCATGCCACTTTTTTGCCTCTTATTGTGGTTACCTGGCAGAAAACCTCTAACAAGTCATTTATTCTTTTACTCAGTTTTGAAGACTGAAAGCAATAGAAAGAATTCAGCCAGCTGTGGTGAGATAATTCATCTTATTCCAAGTACAAATGAGTACATCCCTCATTTCATGAATTTTATAGAAGTCAGTGTCAACTGAAAGACGGCAGAATATGGGTGCTCTGTGGTATCGAGAAAATGAAACCTGTCTGAAATAGACTTCTGAAAGAAGTGGATATGCATCAGAAACAAGAAAACAACTTAAACTAAATCTAAAATACCTAAAATAAAAATGATTTGTTAATGCAGCATTTTTGCATTTTCATTTAAAATGGTTTAAGTTACTATTGTGTCTAAATGAGTTAGCCAGAGTCTTAATGCTAGTGCAACAATCTGATTTATCCTGCACTGTTACATTACTGACCAATATTTCTAAAATATTTCATAAAAAGGGAAAACAGCACTGAGGATAGTGAATAATGAATAAACAAGAAAAAAGCATTGAAGGCAGAATCTGAGACCAAATGCCTTGTTAAGATGGATGTTTTAATACTGAAGGATCAATAGTGGGATTTTGGTTTACGTGGAGCTTTATTTTGTATCAGACAGAACAGAAATGGCTCTTAAAACAAACAATAGATGATAGCTGGTGTAAAGTGACTCATCTAGTTACATTTACAGTTACGTCATCTTTAAGGTGAGGCAGCATGTCAAGATGAGCAAACTCATCCTTGGTTCTTCAAAAGTCTTTGAATTGCACAATAAATTTCTTACATCTAGGCATTTATTATAAAACCATGGTACAAAGAAAGATGGCTGAAAGAGGTGCTATGTTTCTATTGTAAATTAACACCATGTGAATTTGCATGTAAATTACAATTTAACTTTAACATTACTTAAAATATCTATTATTATCTATTGAGCACTTAAAATTCAAACAGAGTTGTGCTTATGTTGGTTTTCTGGCTTTGTTTCTTAGAGATAAGGGCATCGACTTGGCAGCAACTACATGATGACTGAGTGTTAATATTAAACGCTCACATTATGTTCCAAGTGTCATGATGATAAATAGCTGTGAGATTACTGAGATTATACTCAAATATATCTGCTTCACTGGTTAACTGTTATCATAATGATCTTCCAGCCGTGCTGATTTATTGTGTCTCTTTAGCAGTCAGTTCAGTAAATAATCTTCATCATTTTTGATGCTGAAAGTAAAACATGGCAAAAAAGGCTTATTCTTTTAACAAAAATTCATAAAGGACATATAGACACTAAGGTTACAGTATTACAATAGTACATTTTGGTAGATATCTTCAGGCCATGTTTGGGAATAGGCCCTTCAAAGCATTTTGAGGACGACCCATAGGGGTTGCCACAAATATCAAAAAATGTGTACCTGAAACCTGATGGACAGAATGTCATCAAATTTGGAGCACATGCACATTTTTGACATGTCCTCCTAAACTGTCTGATCGCTACTAAAAAGTCTGTGCATCATTATTGGACCAGGCTTATCAAAAGCTGAATAAAGCTTGTTGATATCTTGTTTGGTTTTCATGATATTGACCAATGAATTTTAAAAGGGTCATGTCAACAACTGTTGGGCCAGTCATCACAATACTTGCAGGATGAGTCCACATGATTAAGTAAAAAAACATACCCTGAAAATGTTATTCAAATCTACCACTAGGAGGCCAAGAAATTGGCATAACCTAGCACAAATCAATTTACAAATGAGAACATGTTTATCCGAACCTTACAAAACTTGCAGGATATATTTAATAACAATTTTGAATCACTTGTGTAAAACTAATTTGACATTGCTCAATAGGGGGTGACACCAGCTCCAAACATGTGCACGAGCCTGGTCCTAATTGTGCCATAAACAAATGAGTTTGTCCAGTCATCACAAAAATTGGTAGATATCTATGTTGAACTATGTTTGTAACAAATCTTTTCCATATGGCCTTACAGTGTAGCATTTTAAGGGTGCTTTAATTTGAAACTAGTTATTGTTTTTTGAGAATGGAAGCCTCTGCCCTTGTGGCCTTGCTTATATAAACATAAAGTGAAGTGCATAGATTTGTGTAATTTATCCTCTTGAATTCATTTTGTAGTAAAATAAACTATTAATTATTAGGTGTGTTGTTAACGTAGGCCTACAATGGAAATAATGTCATTGGATGAATGTTGGGGCATTGTAAAATTTACTGGTCATGTCACAACATATTTGAAAAATTGCTTTATTGTCATTCACCTGTCATATTTATGAATTTTGATGACTTGCACACACAGCTGAGGTTCATTTTGTAATTTTGTCACAATGAACAATACGGAGACCAGTGTTGACTAATAATGCGTGACAGTAATAATAGTTTTTCCAGTAGTATAACGAATTACTATTTAAATTCCAGTAATAAGCGCAAAAGAGGTACTGCTTGCAGCTATATTTCTTATTTTTTATCACTCCCATAGCTCAGTCTTTAATTTAATTTTGTGGTCATAGATATACAGTATGTCTGCTCAATCACTTACTCTCTTATATTCAGCCATAAAGTTCTCTTGAAAGCTCATACATTATGATGGACTGGCTTTGAAAAAAATAGTGTCATTCTATCTTGTTTCAAGATACTAAGACAGATAAGTCCACTAGTGTCAAGAATATAATTATATTATTTTCAGTTTTTTACTACTGACAGATATTTCTTACATTTTAAAGGACTTTTTGTTGAGAGGTTGCACTAAACATTGTGCTTTGAGTGCCTTAGGCTTACCCTCAGTAGAATCACAGCAAAGGTGCCTCTGTGAATGGACCTTTTAATAAAACAAGCACACACACACACACACACACACACGTACACAAACACACAAACACACACACACTCATATACACACACACGCACGCACGCACGCACGCTCGCACACACACAAACACGCAAACACACGCACACACACACACTCATATACACACAAAGCCGCGAAGGACATCACGCACATCTGCAGATTTGAGGCTGAACAGACAAAGACAAATGCCCGCCAGTGTGGAAGCAACCACTCACTCACACACTCTTGGCAACACTGCGAAAGTGCTTACAGATGTCCATCGATGTAGGACTCACACCATCAGAGACAACGACATAGGTACTGTTAGCACACACACACTCTGAAGCTGTCGGGTCACGCTGTGCTCGGGCGGGGCCGTGGTATCGGCCCGGCTCTCTGGGGACACAGATCCTAACTTTAAACCCCGTCGACTCTCCCTCATCCCCATCTTTGGGCTATCCCCACGCCCACACTCCCCTCCATCAACAGCGTCACGCCACAGACCAAATAGCATCTCTCACGGCTTGCTGTTGCCATGGCAACTCCATTTTCCAGAAGCCTCCAGCCCAGGTCTCTATACAATAAATGGTCTCTCACGGATACAGCGACGTGTGTGTGAGAGGGATAGAGACATGATGTCCACTGGTGCACACATGATGCTGAAAATATGCTGCTGTGTGTCTCTGACATTCTTGACAATGCTGATCAATATTTTCTAAATCAAATGTGATCAATAACGCTCATCTGTCATCAAAATACCAAGATAAATGCTTAAATTACAGGTTCAATATGACATGATGTTGACTATGCTGCTCACAAACACTTAAACACAATGTAGCGTCGACGAATGAATAGGGTCCATTTGTAGACTGATTAACTCTATGCACAGAGCAGGAAGCAGCAGGTTCCCGCTCTCCTCGCTCCTCCGATGAACACAGCTCTGTGTATCCCCAACCTTAATTATTCATGTCCCACTTACTCCTGACAAATTATTCAGAGCTTACTCCAATCCTACACTCTCTGTCAAAGATGATTGTCTTTAGAATATGTTAATAAAGATTGAAGATTGATAAAGTTGCATCATTTCGTTTACTTCAAAATAGAGAAGCCTTAATATTTCATGAAGCGTCCTTATAGTTTTTGACAAAACTGATCTAATTTGTGTTTGTTTAAGTGTCAGGGGTTTGAGGAATTCCCCAAAAACAGATATCCAAACCATTAGGTACAAGGTACAGAGACAGATCACAGCATTTTACAGTCTTCATTATTCACTATTGTAGCACCTACAGTGAAGCATAAGTATGACTCACAGATAAAGAACACTCTGTACTAACTTTTGAAACTTTGCCTTTAACATTTATTTCAAAAATCTAATTATATATGGTTTTATCTTATTTTGAGTGGTTGCCATATCTTTACCTTAGCAACAGTTGCATTTAATTACAGCTGCATAATATTCCATTGATTTCTCTAGGATCTTTAGCAACAGATCCAGCTTTTGTTTTTCAAGGATGATGATTTATCTTGACATGTGTTTACATTTTTATAGCAAATCTAGTGATCATTAAAGGGCTGCAACTAACAATGGTTTTCATTATCAATTAATATGATTAATGTAATTATTGTCTTGACTAATTGATATCTTTGTCTATAAATTGTCAGAAAATAGTGAAAACATGCCCATGAAAATGTCTAAATTCCAATGTGACATCTCCAAATATCTTGTTTAGTCTGAACACTGATCCAAAACCCAAAATGGCTCAGTTTGCTGTCAGACACAGAAAAACAGCAATTCCTCACATTTGAGAAGCTGTAACTAGAAAATGTCTCCAGAGAATAATTTACTTTAAAATGACTTTGACGTTTAACTGATTATCAAAATATATTTTATAAAAAATATATTTATTCATTAGTTTAACTTCAGTCCATTAATTTTCTGTCAGTTGACTAATCAAATAAGTGACTGCAGATCATTATGGAATCTGAGCTCTGGTTTTCCCTTTTGGTTTACCATGACACAGTTAAAAAATTAAGAGGATAAATGCCACATGAGTCTTACAGATGTGAAGTTCCTGTAGAAACCTGACCCTTCTGCAGCTTTAAGTGGAAGATCATCCTGTGTTTTTTTTTCCTCTTTAGAGAGGTGTGTTGTAAGGAGCCCCATTTTATTCGATCTGACGGCATTCTCACCAAACATAGTTATTTTAAGTTGTGTAGGCATTACATGTAGTTTCAGATACACTGAGAGCTCGGGGCTGTAACAAAACAGCAGAGCTGTTTCACCAAAGACAGGAAAGATTGGCAGCTGGGGCATTAACGTGCGTCTTTGCCCTACATGTTATTAACTTATTGGCCATCATGTCGCAAACACTTACAGTGTTCAGCTGTAAAGCTTTCAGTTACCACCTGCTGCTCACGTTAACTTCTCCACTCCTCTCTAAGCAAAGGAAGAACATGCAGATAGTGTAAGAGAATGAACTTAACAACAGCTTATTTTAACAGATGATAATCACAAAGGACTCTTCCTTTATATTAGTGGTATAACCACATTCAAATCCACTTTCTATGAAAATATGAATAATATATTCACGCACACCAGATAATTGAATATCTGGGAGATGTAATTCCCAGCAACTGCCCAAAATAAATACATTTGTGAATTGTATAAGAACATTACCATGACAAAGTGGGAGCAGATTTTTTTTGGTTCAGGGCCACACAACTCCAGAGGGGGCAATGTAAATGTGTAAATGGTAATAAATACGTGACCCTGTTTAATCAGATTGAACAAAATGGTCTTCTCAGTCGCTTAATTTCAACCCAAGTGAGCAGTGATGGATGAACTGAAACAGCGGATGGTGATAGTGTTTTCTGAAAGCGTTATCAAATTCTCATGGACGAGGAGTTTTGCATCTCTTCTGCAGAGTTGTGTGAACGATGCTCTGCTGGTTCGTGTGACCAGATTAAACTGCCTCTTTACTGTTTTCCTCTTCATTTTTTTTTTTTTTTTTTCTCGGTACTTGCAGCACTGTGGGTCTCAAAACCACTTGCATCTCTAGAAGCAGAGTCAAATGTATGAAACGATCTGAACGGAAATGCTCATATAAAATATTGGGTTGATTTTACATTCAAAGTCTGACATGAAGTTCTGTGTGCAGGTGCAGAACACGCAGAAAGTGAACTTACCTTCCTCCTCACTCGAGCCCCTCTCCACAGCTGGATAGAGGGGCGGTGTAGTGTTGACACTGGGTGGAACAGCTGTACTTTTGGTGAAAATCCCACTGATGAACTTAAGCATCTTGCGGTCACGAGGAGGAGCTCGCTGGATTGTTCCTGCCTGGCCCTCCTTCCCCTTCTTCAGGTCCTCAGAGAGGGAATGTAGGTCACTGTTGTCCAGGGTACGACTTGTACCTTTTCTCTGAGGCCTGGACACATCTGTGGCAGGAGGTGCAGGCAGGGAAACAGTAACTGTCTTAAACCTCTCCCCCTGAGGACTGTCCCGGGTCATTAGGCCTGAAAATCCTCCGCTTATGGGAGCTCCGGGGCGAATGAGCGTGCCCCTTCCGTCGCTGTCGGCCCAGGACGCCCTGTAAGGCCCAAGAGTTGTAGCTGCCATTAAGGGAGACTGGTCCCCCATACGGTTATCCCTTCGGTCCAAAGTCTTAGCAGAGTGATACAGGCTGGTATTGGCCTCTCTGAGTTCCCTCCAGCATGCAGAGTTGCCTCCTGCATGTGACCTCATCAGGACTTCAGGACGCTGGCTGACTTGCGGCGGGACGGAGAAAGGGAGGCTGCAACGTGAGCGACTGTTAAGGTCTGCTCCATTTTCACCCTTTAGGAACAGCATGGGGGGCTCCCTGTAGAGCTCCGTCTTAGGGCGCATGGCATCTGAGCGAGGTCCCTCTCTGCGCACAGTTCCCTCAGAGGACGTTCCTGCATACACTTTGACCATTTGCCTAAGGGGTGGATGCACGAAAGAAGTGTCTTTGCTTTTACCAGTTGCTGCGATGTCTTTTTGGTGTCCGTGAGTTTCCCTCCTCTCAGGCTTCCCTCTGCTCTCTGTGGGGCTGCCATACTTGACCTGCACCTGTTCCACTTCATATTCCACCTGTGTGTTTTCTTTTCCCACCACTTCCACACATACAAGTCCTCCCTCCTTATCGGGGACATTGCTCACCTCCTCCTTCTCCTCATCCTTCTTAGGGCTCCCTTCCCCCTCTGGAAGAGCCTCCTTCTGGTTCCCTGCTACATCCTCTGGCACAGCCTCAACCTTCACCAGAGTGAGGGAAATGAGGTAGGTGGTGCGTTTCTGTGGGTTGCCTGCTTTGCTCATTGGGACAGCAGACCTCAGCACAGTGGCACCTGCTCTCTGACCTAGCCAGACTTGCACATCTCAGTTATGGCAACAGGGACAAGACTGAAGCAGAGGAGAAAGAAGATCTAAGATAAGACACAGACACATGATCAAACCTTGTGTTGCTGATTAGGTCTGACATCAGGCTTATGTCTGGTATCCTACTTTCCTTTTATAAAGACACAAGCAGTCAGTGAAGAGGAATCCTGTGAATTGCAAATTTCCAGAATATATTTAAAAGGCTGACCCAGTGGTGAAACAAGTCTAGACCATTTTTTCTAATGCCTCCATTAATCCTCTTCAATGCACACCGCTACTACTGGTCTCTACCACTGATTCATTCATAATCCTTGCCTGTGTCTCCTTAGCTTTCCCTCTTAAACTCATTTATTTTGTACAAATCTGACAGGTAGACACATGGATAGATATAAGAAGGCATTTCCTTCTACAGTGTTGATGTCTTAGCCTCAGATTTCATACTGGAATTATGCAACAGTCAATACATTGGGTTGATCCATTTCTTGACTAGGACTAAAATTAATACTGGTTGAATAATGCCACCTTACTACAGTATGTGTCTTGGCTTTCGCCCATATCATACCTTCATTTTTCCTGAAGAAAAGCCATTGCACGGCTCCTTGTACATTTCATCTGATGAGGAATTTTATCTTGCCATCAGATTGCCGTTCATATCAAATGGCACATCAAACAAGGCTGACAAAAAAAGAGCTCCAGCTGATGAGTCCGAGAGAAAAACAGGTGAGAGGGAGCAGGGTGAAAAGACATCAAAATGGAAATCATTCACTTGTCACGAAGCGTCTGGCAGCTGGAGCCTCAATTCGACAATGTCATGCATAAAATTATGTATGCACGGTGTGAGGGTCACTGGGAGATGCTGAAAAACATCTGTTATGTCTCCAGATAATTAAAATAAAAGAGATAAAGTAGCCGGATTTACGCAACCCAAGCAATGCTTCCTTCTGCCTATATTCCTGCTCTGGAGAACAGCTCCTCTCGGTCACCGCATCCTCTCCTCCGAGTGCCTCATCCAATTAGCAAGTCAATAAAATGTGTCTGTGAGGCAGAGGAAGCCCACCAGCTCACCACAGCCCCTCCTCCTTTTTTTCCCCTCCTCTTCTCGCTGCCACAGAGCCTTGCAACCCCCCGCTAGCCCGCCGTTAGCCTGCCGCACAGCCAGCTCCACACTGGGATTCAGCTCTAGCAAGCGGGTTGGGAATGAGAGGCTTGCAGTGAGGTGGTGGTGGTCCTTGCCCACGTTCATCAGATGTTTATCTGTGCCGACACAACAAAAGAGACAGGAGGGAGAAGAAAAAAAAAAAAAAAAAAAAACCTCAGCTCTGCTTCTGCCAATGCATCTGCTCTGTCTCCATCTCTCTCTCTCTCTCTCTCTCTCTCTCTCTCTCTCTCTCTCTCTCTCCTCTCTTTTTCCAAAGCAATTTATGGGCAGCTCCTGCTTTCTCTCCCTGCCTCACAGTCTGTCCCCTCTGAGAGAGAAACAAGTGAGGATGCACAGAAGGGAAAAATCTGGATGTCTGTGCATGACTGCAATAGGAAATACAATAGAAAAAGAATAGTTAGATGTTAAAGAGAATAAAAACTCAATGTAAAGAGAGGGAGCTGAATGAAGTGATTAAATTGCATCAGAAGAAATGGAGAGAAAACTGAAATACTTATGGGAATAAAGGGTTTGGATAAATAAATACAGGACATTAGAATTAGATAGAAAGGAGGGAAGGAAAAAAATGGAAATACAAGAAAATGCACAAAATAGCTCATAAAATCATGTTTGTTTACTACACCATCTCTCTTCGGGGCGCAGCCTGTCTTACCTCTGTGTTTGTACCATCATCATAAACCTGTCCACATCTAGAAAATGGTTCAAAAATCAGGTATTGAGGTATCAGGTATTTTTTACCCTCTTAAGCATCAAGCTCCCTGATCCTGTGTGTGAGCTGGGTGATATCTTTTGAACCCTGGATTGGTCTTTGATTTACAGTTGTTTTGTATCAATTTGTAGAATTTTTATTTTGATGTAATAGTGCCACTGTAGCCATTTGCTTATTATGGAATAAGACAAAACAAGCAACACTTTTAAAGTTTTATCATAGCACTCTCAAGTGTTGCTGGGTGGAGTTAATTACATAAAGGAACAGTTCAACATTTTGGGTAATGTGTTAAATGAGAATATCACTCTCATGTCTCTACAGTAGATGTAGTAACTACAGCCAGCAGCAGGTTAGCTTAGCTTAGCAAAGAGACTGGAAACATGGGGAAAAAGCTAGTGTGGCTCTGTTCAAAAGTGGTTAAATTATGCTGTGTGTGAATATTTGAATCGCTCATTTGAATATTTGTTTGTGCATTTCATTATGACAATCTTGAGAGTATTTTGAGCTAATGAGCTAATGGACACATGAATTTCCCCTAGGGGATAAATAAAGTATCTATCTATGTATTTACTTCACTTTTGTAGTAGTAGTTAATTCATCAGATTGGTCAGTTGACTTGTGACCGCAGTGAAAAATTCAAATAATTTAAAAGGGGAATTTCCAATCAACTAATCATGTAGAGTACTACTCAGTCTGTGAAAAAATCTCAGCTTCTGCTGCATGATGTCTTTTTTGTAACATCTGTCTTTTGTAACCCCCTTAACTTAACAGATGTGTAATACTAAATCGTTTGAGTATCCCTTTGTGAAATACAAAAACAACTCACCCGCAAAAATCAAAAAGAAAACATCTCTGGCTGATTTTGACAGCCACATTCATTAACAGGCTATGACTAGGTGTTTTTGATTTTTTTTGTTAGAATTTGTGTTTTTCACAAAATATTTCAGTCCATTTCAGTTTTCATAGAATCACATTTATTTGTTTCATATGGACTACCATCTGTATAATAATACACAAATGAAGTCTCAATGTGATTAAAACTGTGTTTTATTCATTTGTAGTTGCAGTGCTGGTTGATTTCAGATGGTTTTAGCAATGGAGAAAAAAATGTTAAAAGTAAAATGAGGTTCAATCTTTCAGTCCACCAATAAACAAAACAATTGTTTAAGAGCAGTACCAGTATTTTTGTCATATATTTCGTTGTTGTGCGTTTTTGTTCTGCTACTTTAGACTATTGTTGCTTTTGTTTACAATCTAAATACAGTTGTGTTTAATAATGTTCATACAGATTTATTTCTGTCAGAAATACAGTCAATTCCAAACGACTGGTTGATTTAACCCTCTGAGGTGTCACTTCTGTCAGATTTCTTTCAGTCTGTGACAACAAAAGATGACATCTCTGCTTCCTTCTGTCTAAACACTGTACAAAGGTAACAAGAGCAACATTTGAGAGGAGATGACAGACGTTTCTATTCATGAGTCCCTGCTGATGAGACTGATGCAGAAATCAAACATCAAAAACACTGGTACTGTCCTTGAAGACATGATATGTTACCATCATTAACTGTGACATTTACATGTTGGAAAGCTTGCCAGTGATCCTTAGGTTCACTCCTCTTCATTTTTTATCCCATTTCTCAGGCTTTAATCCTTTTTTGATGCAGGAGTAACAAAATAATATCCCACAGCACAACCCAGACATCTTGAAAGGCAATGCACTGAATTAAATTGAAATCCTTTAAGGTTAGGCCAGGACTGAAGCTTAGACACTGTTACCTCTCGTTGCATGTTTCTATGCATCATTTCAGCTTTTTGTCTGAGTCAATGTCTCCTCGTCCTGGAAATATGGATGTTCTAGTGCATTCAGGGCGGATATTCGTTTCAAGGGGTCAAACGTCAGCATGTTCTGTGGATGAAAGGATAGCAGGATGTTAGAGCTGTGTCACTGTCAAATTTCAGGTCTTGATGGAATATTTTGACATTCTGAGAAATACCCTTATTCACTCTCTTGTCAACACTTAGATGAGGAGGCTGTATGGTAAATATGACGCTACAGCAAGAAGCTTGTTAGCTTAGCTTAGCTTAGCATAAAGACTGGAAACTGGGGGAAACAGCTAGCCTGACTCTGCGCATAGGTAACAAAATCCACAATCCACATCCAGCACCTCTAAAGCTTATTAATTATCATATTATATCTTGTTTGTTTAATCTGCACAAAAAAGTAAAGAAATGGATTTTAAAAAATGGTTTATGCACCAGGTTTATGCACTTGTTGCTAGGCAACCAGCAGAAACTCCAGGCAGTTCCTGGTTGAAAAGGGGTCACACTATTGCTTTAACATATAAAGAGGAAATTCATGAAAAAGAACAAAATGAATAGTCACAAAAAATTTGCTAATATGACTCCTTAGCTTCATTGCGTCATTAAGATTTAGTTGATAAAATTTAGTTATTTCAACAAGCTGCTGTCTGATATTGTGTTTCTATTATTTTGCACTAAAACTATATTTTCTACAATTATATGGAGAAGCAAAAATAAATATACCATTTACTTTAAAAGGTATTTTGAAGTCACTGGTTCAGCCCCAGATAAGCAACATTTACTGTGCATTTTATTTTTTTTATTTTTTTAACATCAGTTGGTGAATTAAATAGCAATCTATAAGAAAAGCTGAGGTTTTATTTCTCTGTTCTCTAACTCAACCAGCTGACAATTCAACATTTTCCAATACTGCACCAGTGAAATTCTGGTGGCTTGTGTTGATTATCACCAGACTTCTTCTGGAGTCTGAGGTGACTTATCTGTTACTGTCCTGATTCCAACTCTGTTTACAGCTGACAGTGAGTTACCAGGCAGGATGGACTTTCACTATAATTAAAACATTTTTCAAGTTCCAAACCGAATCTTACCAGCAATAATTGTGCCCCCTGCTCATTTATCTCTGAAACAAAGTCAGCAATTGGGCGAGGCATGAGAGGGGGGAAGTTTTTTCTTGACAGTGTGACGTCAGTCGGCCACTCGTCCTCTGGTGGCAAGCCAATAACTCTGAAATCACATATTATTTTCATTGAAACAAGTATAATATGAATCCATCTACCAATACATGTCTTAGTCGGCTAAACGTGATGGAAGCTGTGTGTTACTCACTCAAAAATTTTCCCAAGTTGATCCACTTCTGATTCACCACAGAACAACGGTCTAAGCAAACAAAGCAATAATTGTGAGGCATGAATATCTTTACCCAAGCTGAACCAATGTCGTCATGCAAAGTGTCACTTCTACCAGTAGATGGAGCTACTGTGTGTATCACTGAGCTGATCTGGAAGATGATGTAGAGCAGTCTGGTGACTTTAAAGCTTTCCGCCACACATCACCTCAGGCAAACCAGTCACAAAATACTTACTATCATGTCTTGTCTCTAAATTCACTGATTATGACTTTTGCACCAACACTAGTGAAGGAGCAGGTCATTGTCCGTGAGCTGGGTTTCTATTGGCCTGCAAGAGATACCTGACCCCCTCCAGCGGCAACTCAATTTTCGAGTTTGGGGCAGTCTTGAAAAACTAGTAAGGGGGTCTGACCTTTGAAGTTGAATTAAATTCTGTATTACAGCAGTTTTTATGTTTGTATGCTTTCTTGAAGAGGGGTAAGACTGAAGTAGACTAGATTTAGATTTTGCTGTAACATCGTGTCTGGCAAAGCCCTGCTGTTTTTCAACAATTCACCTTCCGACAGCCTGAGGCTCGGAGCAGATTTCCCCAGAGCCACAGATAACCTCATAATGTGATTCATTTACAGATAAAATCTGGACACTCGCATCACCAGTATCCCTACTATAGGCAATGAGACGAGCCTAGGGGTGGAGTTTTTATTCAAACATAACACGGAGATGTTCATATTGAATGTATTTTCAAGCTGTTTGCTGCAAATGTATTTCATTTGTTTTCACTCAGGGCAACTAAAGCGTGACTTAAAGTACAAGACGGGACAAGACTTTTGTCAATATTTAACCAAAGTCACGGTCTTTCCCTAAACTCACCTACAGTGTTTTAGTAACCCATACCGAACAACAAATAAGAGGCGAGACATCCCATATGCCCTAGCTTCCTTTCCTATGATTTATGTGCAGGATACGGAATAAAGCAAGAGTTTCCTCCAAAACATATTTGTTAAATCAAATCAATGTAAATCAAATGTATTTGGAAAGGTAAACGGTGGTTGTGTGTGCGTGTGTGTGTGTGTGTATGTGTGTGTGTGTGTGTGTGTGTGTGTGTGTATGTGTATGTGTGTGTGTGTGTGTATGTGTATGTGTATGTTTATGTGTGTGTGTGTGTGTGTGTGTGTGTGTATGTGTATGTGTTTGTGTGTGTGTGTGTTAGATTTAGAAACTCTGGACTGTCTTGAGGAGTTATATGAGAAATCACAACTCACTTTGACTCAGGTCAACGTCAAAATCTAATGCACTGTCCAAAGCCTCTCTTTTCACCAAATGTATCAAAATGTGTTTGTTACAAATACAGAGATTATAATCTCATCATAACAGACACACTAACATGAAGAACGTTAGTGCGTCTCTTTTTTTAATCTGAAAATGACTCTGCTGACTCACTTGCGTCGGAACATCTCAGCAAAGATGCAGCCAGTGCTCCAGATGTCCACAGGTGTGGCGTAACTGGACTGTAGCAGCACCTCAGGAGGGCGATACCACAGTGTCACCACCTGGGAGACACAAATATAGAGTCCATCAACACTAGTACGTGTAGATAGTAACATTCACAGGGATCATATTAAAGTACTATACTGGTGGCTTGGCAGGTTTTGGCTTGTTAGTGATGAAAATTGCCATAATTTAACTTCAGTGTTTCGACAGCAGTTTACAAAACTCTCAGGTGGCCAGTTTTTTAAATACATTTCACTACAGTATGAATATCAAGCTGTACATTGTGTTGAGCAAATGTTAACAGTCTTAGCTAAGACTGTGAGCCTGGTAAACATTAGCTACCCTCTAAACAACAACACCATGTTAGCACAATCACTGCGAACATGTCAGTATGCTCACACAGCTGCTAGGGTGGCTGTCGACTCTTAGTCTTGTTAAAACTGATCCTTTGGTATGAATTCAAGGAAGCTCAATCCAAGATTTGACATGGACGTGAAGTTGGTCATGTCTTGTATTCACAGGGTTAATGTTCATGTATCATCAATGAAGAATTTAACTGCGACTTAATAGATTAGTTATCTCAGTCAAATTTTCAACGGCTAAAGGTTGATTTGTTTTTGAACTGAAATAAATGCTGTATGAATGGTTAAAATCTAAATATCTTTAAAAAAAAATGATACTATGCTTTGAAAAAATGCTGTACAAATGACACGATAAAGTACTGGCACTGCATGGTCCAGGTGCGTCCGTACCACAGGAGTGAGAGCCATGTGGCAGCTGTAGATCCTGGCTAGCCCAAAGTCAGCTAGCTTCACCTGGCCCTGGCTGGTTACCAGAATATTCTCTGGTTTCAGGTCTCTGTGCATCACGCGGTTAGAGTGAAGGAATGTAAGACCACACAGCAACTGCCTCATCAAGTCCTGCAAAAGAAAAAAAAAACCACACACGCACACACACAGGCATACTTTAAATGACTCCAAATATAAAAAAAACAGATTAACTTTCGAAATCGGGCTTCTATGCCTGACTAACAAAAGGCTCATACTGTTTCTATCTTGTGACGAATTTCACAAATTATGCAGTTTACTTTAGATACTGTTTCTCACTTTAATGCGGCCAGGAGATAAGCCGGGAGCTGGAGCTCTCTCGAGGTACGTCTTGAGGTCTTGGTCCACATGCTCAAAGACCAGAGTGACTTTAGTCTCCTGGTCTGACCTCTGGGTGGCACATACATCCATGAGCCTGGCATGTAGAATAAATACTGTGACTTCTGTGAGAGGTTTAGTCAGTGGATTACAGATGACATAGACTGAAATACTGAAAAAAAAAACAAAAAAACACTTACCTGACTACATTTGGGTGGTCAAACTGCTCCAGCCTTCTCAACAGAGCCACCTCTCTGACCGTGGAGATGGGCAGGCCATTTTGATCCGTCTGGACACGCACGCTCTTCAGAGCAACAAACTGCCCGCTCTCCGTGTCTCTGGCCTTATATACAGTCCCGTAAGCGCCTCCTCCGATCTCTGCCACTGGCTCATACTGGATACTGGTGGCGTGGGCCATGGCCAAGCTCAGACAGACTGAGAGACACACACAACACACAGATTAGATGCAGAAACTATGAATGCTTGTAATGAAAATAATTAATTATCTCCTTTGGTCTCACTCCCACTGTCCTACGAAAACATCCCTTGACTCAACCCTACCAAGTTCACAGCTAAGTATAGAATAAGTATAGAAAGTATATTTGCAACAAAAATTGAATGTGTTATCGCAACAGATAACTGTGTATGATTCATTTATAGATTAAAAAAGAAAACAGAAGGTAACAGAAAAAATAATACGGAAAGACAAGACACAAAAACATCCGACAAAAATAATAATCCCCAAAGTCAAGTTAACAGATCTGAGATAAACAGCTGTTAAAAAGCTGCTAAAAAAACACAAATGTCAACCTCACACTGGCACCAGAGGAAAAGCCAAGTGGTCACCAAAGTAACAAGTATTTATCCACTGGGGACCATAAAAAGCTGTACAAAATTTCAATGCAATTCATCCATTAGTTGTTGAGATATTTCAGATTGGACCAACGAAGAGAGCCACTCTGCCAGCATGGCAAACAAAAAAACAAAAACCGAAAGAACAAACAGCGTAACAGTATAATGGGCTCTACATGAACTCTCCGTCCTGGAAAAATATACACTTCTCTCCTCAGCCGTAACGACAGAACCGTCCTCAGAGTAACACTTTGCAGAAGCTGAAATTCTTTGTCGTTTCGCTCCAGACCTTTCCCATCCAAAATTTACGGGCGCTCCTCACAACAGCTCTCGTGCTTGCATCATTTTTTGAACGAATATAAAATCTATTTTCAGCCAGGCAGTTTACACATGAAAATCTATTCTACCCATGTTTCCACAAGTTCTCTAAACGCCGTGAAATGTGTCTAATTTCACCTGTGGCAGCACTGCCTTTCATTTTATTCATTTAAATTTATTCAAGCTTTTGCACCCCAATGGCCTCAGCTTGTTAGTACAGTGTTGTCATTCCTGGAGCTCTTCAATGACTCCTCGGCTGCAGGATGCACCAGTGTGTGTGTGTGTGTGTGTGTGTGTGTGTGTGTGTGTGTGTGTGTGTGTGTGTGTGTGTGTGGGGGGGGGGGGGGGGGGGCTTCATTTAGCAATCAGTCACAGCAGCTTTCAACGTACCGAGCAATAAACCCCTGTCTCTCGTCTTTACGAAGGAGGATAACAGTTTTTTTTTCCTGCTCAAGCTCAGTCTGTAAAACAAATATCAACCAGTGCGTAGTGGTTATGGTACTGCTGCATACAGGAGAGGCTGCTTCAAAGAGAGAGATGCTGTACAGCTCAACAACCTGCTGGATGTGCCAGGGAGCTGACTGGGCCATTCTGGTTCTGTGCTGAATGTACAACATTTGCAGTTACAAAAATACTGTTTCAGCTGTTTGGATTGGGTTATATGAATAAAATCTTCTAACACAGAAGGTGTCATTTTATCTTATGATATCAGTGCATATTGTGATATGATAAGATTTTCTGAAAATATGACTGAAAAACTGTTTATGGATAAAATATCTGAATCGGAATGTCGAATTAAACACTTTAAAAAAAAAAGCTTTTTAGTTAGTTTCTAACTTTGCCTGCTGTTTGGCGCTGGGCTGGTAGCGCTGACACTGATGAGGGAAGTGAGAACAAAAACAGTGAAGTTATGGGCAGAACTGCAGAGTCAGGTGATTATTCTCTGTGGGTTCATTACTAAAAGTGACCGATTTCAAAATAAAAGTAGTAATTTGACTCATTGTCAATATAAAATATTGATTGGTTCAGCTTTAACAAAATATAGACACGAAATTAAAAATCAGTATATTTCAGCCATTCTGGCAGCAGAAGGCAACTATGCTTGCAGCATAGTGCACAACATTTTATAGCTACTTGTGCTGGCCTCTACAGTGAAGCCTCATAAGAGCCCTCCAGGTACTTTAGGTGCCAAGTGTTGGAAAGTGTGACATATTTTCACTCATATTCAACAAATGTTTTATAATCCACGAGCTGCAGGACAAAGTACCTGACCTCCTCAAAGAAATCAAATGACTCACTGAATGGCACGCCACTTTAAAGCAAATACACTTAACATGAGACTTTTGGCCGCCACTCGGCCAACACAGGAAGCGCCTTCAACCACTCAAACCAAACAGCTTTTTGTCCACTCGCTCATCACTTTTCAATGACTTCTCCACAAACTCCACCCATCCCTGCCGTCTCCTGCCAGGTATCATCGAGCGCCTTCCTTCCATTTGTTTAAGTCTCCGCCCGTCTGATTTGTCACACCAGTAGACTTCCCCTGGACATGCGTCAGCCTGTCCCATCACCCCCTCACCTCTTCACCTCCTAAACTCAATTTAGACCATTTAATACACAGATCCATGGTTGTTACCTGCCCAGTTTTTATGTGATTTTGAAAAGCTTAACAGTATCTTAAACTTAGGCTCATGTGAATATCTTCGGCTAACATGGATGGAACTGATACCACACTCAGAAAAATGTATGTGATCAAAGGTGAAACAATTAGGTGATTTACTCATGAGTTGACCAACAACAAATTATTTGACAGAAATCTTTGATTTGTTTGATTCGTTTCAAATCATTTTCAAAACATTGAATGTGAGGCTTTGATGGTTTGTTTTTCAAATATCAGAGTAAACTTAATGTCCTTGGGATTTTAACTGTTGGTTGGATACAATAATAGTAATCTCAATGTCTCCTTGGGCCTTTTTCACTACTTTTTTTGACATTTTATTGACAAAACAATTAATATATTATTTGAGAAAATAATCGGCTGATTATTCAGTAAAGACAATAATTGTTCGTTGCAGACATATACTTATATACAACTTAAATTTGGCTTCAGGTAGAAAATGTGTCATAACAATATCAATAAAATACAAAACTTTCAACTGCCAATAGTAAACAGTGTCAGACTGTGTAAAAAACATGATCACAGTGGACTTGTTAAGGCAGAAAAAGTGCGAAAGAGATGGAGCAGGGCTGGAGTTAAATAGTTTCTGCAGAGAAAAGTACAGTAACAAAAGAGCAGAAACACAATCCACTGAAAGCCAAACACTTCAACAAGGAATTCATTCTCTCCTGTTGTATACCTCACTCCTCATTTTGTGAGGAGGAGGATTTAAAGCTGGTACTCCAAACTTTAATGCTGTAAAAACGGCTAAAGGGCATATCTGGACTTTAACTTTTTATAAACGTTTGCCTCATGCGCCTGGAGTAAGAATACAGATAAAAGCAGAGTCACTGCTGAGTCTAACAGTGCGTTCACCTTTCAGCACTGATTTTCAAAATTATAGGATGATTTGGTGACTCATATTTACAACCTTTTGGATCTGCATGCAAATCTCACGAGAGCTGCGGTCAACTGTTCTACTAACTAAGATTTGATGTGAGCAGATATTTAAGTAAGATTCAAAACCTGACATGAGTTCTTGATATGTCAAGGTATCTATAGGCGTCAATACTGTGCTAAGATACTAGTGAAGGGGAAAATGATGTTAGCACAGGGCTTCGGGTTGTTATGGCCAAGTGTTTGAGTAACATATGTATGCTGCCAAACCACAATTATTGAAGTGGTTAATATAAACTATTGTTGATAAGAGGAAGTGATGTTGCATTATTCGTGCTGAACGCACCACATTTCTTCCTCTCATACAAGGAAAGTTGAGTCAGAGTGTCTGCGGACAAGAATCTGCCGGCATTCCTTTGTATCTGCAAAAAATCCTGCCAAAAATATTCATGTGGAAACTCAGCTGTGAATTACACTACAAATAAAGCTTCCTCTCCGACAAAAAAAAGAACAAACCCCAGGAATTTTTTTTTTTTAACATTGCTGAATGTTTTACTTTTCTGAGCGGCAGACTTTACATCCATGACATCTTTAATAAAAATCTCTCCTTTAATTTCAAGAAAATAAAGATCTGTGATTTTTGATTCTAAAATGACGACAAGTTTTCAACACACTTCACTGATTGTGCTTCATTCAAATCCCCGCACACATTTAGATGCAACCAGTGAACTATAACTTCACTACTGCAATTAACTACATACACATTCAGAAAAATATCTGACTCTCTTTCTTTGTGGTTTTGCTACAACCACGCAGAAAGTTAATGAACTGACACTTTAAATAAGAAAAAAATTGTTTCATCACTTCACAGTTTGAAACTACACATAGACAACTTGCTTAGCAATCTGTATTTTCAGAACTGTGGCTCATACACATCCGTTTTCTGACAAAGTAGAAATGAAGATGTTAAACATTTATTTTTTACAATATAAATGTTATAATACAAATGTAGAATTTCATTAAATTCATAGTTCTAAAATGCCTATAGATAACAAACTGTACAACAGTCAAACCATTTCAAAAACTGAAAAGCATTAAAGATTAATATCAATTAAAATTAGTTATGTATTTTCAATTTTAAAGGATACCTGGAAGCATTTTTTTCGTTGTTTGAAAATACAGTTTTCCAAAACATTGCATGACAGTGCAATCTGTAATAAAAAAAACAAAAACTACTGCATATATGTTTTGTACATATTATATGTCAAAATATACTCAGTATCTTAAAAGCTGAGGGTGATAATATCTCAGTGCAGCACTACATTTTCCTTCTTTAAGACAAACTATTTTGATGATATATTGCACATACTTTCCAGATGTTGAGTGTCCAGTAAAAGTGAAGCTGCAGCTGATTTTAAGGTGTTTACCGTCCACAGCTCATTGTGTGAGTGCAACATTCCTCTGCAGGTTGTGTGGCAACTGCTGTGGGAGGCTGCACAGCCACAAAGGGACACAAAGTCCGACAAATACAAAAAAATACTTGAGAAGAGCGGACGAGGAGGAGGAGGAGGAGGAGGAGGAGGAGGAAGGGGCTGTGAAAAAGGGTGAATTTCCTGGCCTTTGCTGTCAAAATGTCAAACTGCTCAAAGTTACTCTATTTTTTGTTTTATTCCTAATAGAGCTCAACCAACAATGGATTTTTAAAGGCTGATACCAGTATCAATATTTTATAGTTTGAGTATATTTCCTCTCTTTCTTTTTTTTTTTTTTTTACCAAAATGCATAATTTTCCTTATATTTGGTTACAATTATGACCAACAGTTGAAAAATAAAATTGCCTTTTTTTGTCAACATGCATGCTGATGGCAATATATCTGTGATCAGCCAATATCTGCTGTTGAGGAAGAAGTATTCACTTCCTTTACTGAAGTAAAAGTACCAATACAGCAATTTAAACACACTCTCTTACAAATCAATCCTGCATGAACAATCCTAATTAAGTAAAAGCAAATAAGTAGGCTGTTTACAGTTATTATATGGTTATTTACAGGGACACCAGTTAAATCTGCGGGGCGGTGAGATGATTAATGGGAGAGGAAAAAAGATAAAACAAAGTTCTGATACACAAATCTGTTTTCAAATTTTGGAATTTTTCTCTAATCTTTTTGTGAGATATTGGATAATTTGAACATTTATTGAAATGAAACCATGTGAGAAGTTTAGAGGGAAAAAATCACTATGTGGTGGAGCTGTTAACTGAAATGTGAACCAGACTACTGACTGGTTTTTGTTAGATGTCAGAAACCAGAAAGATTGGAAACTACTGGTTTAATTTTTAATCTTTAGTAACTAGTAACTAAAGCTGTAAAACAAATGTAGCGCAGTAGAAAGTACAATATATTGTCTGAAATGAAGTTGAGAGGAAGTATCAAAGTAAGTAGCAAAAAATGGAAATACTCAAGTATAGTACCTGTTCCTCAAAACTGTACTTAATTACAGTTCTTGAGTAAATGGACTAACTTACTTTCCAGCAGTAAAGTCGTCCAGCAAGTTTATATGTCAGGCTCTAATCCCTGCCAGTGTCCTTGATTTCACAACAGGGCGAAACAGAACAAAACAACAATTTAGGTTGAAAATAACTGAAACTATTCCACTGCATTACAGAAATAGCCTGTTGAAAGCCTGTCACTGTCTCATATAATGAATGATCAGGCTTGTTGTGGTCTTCATGACAAACGTCCTCTGGTCCTACAGGAAGTGGTCAGCCTGTACACGACTTGTCACCCTGAAAACATCTCCTCATTTCCTTTGCAGTGAAAGAGCAACGCTCACACCAACAGAAACAGACAGACAGACAGAGAGACAGAGAGAGAGAGAGAGAGATTGAAGCACAACATCTGGAAGTTTCACTGACACTGAGGTCATTAACCTGTCCGTCTGTATCGGCAGCTATTGATCACCAGCAGAGTCTGTCAGTATTGATTTGTCATGCAGGCGGAAGCTCACGTTTCCCCCACACTTTTCATTCATTTATGTTCTTGATCGAGTCCAAGTCGTAGCCGGGCAATGAAGGCCGGTGGGCGGAGGCGGAGAGAAGAAGCAGGGCAGAGGAGGAGGACAGACGGAAAAGCCCTCTTATATCCCGACACGTGGTGGCCCCTCCATATCTGCTCCTTTGTTAATTAAACTGGCAACAAAGTGCAGCAACAACAGGCCACACTTTTCCTCCTCGCCTACATGTTCAGTGACGTGGCGGAGGGAAACAAGCAAAGTACAGACGGGAGCGGATGAGACAGATCACCGCCTGCAACTTGCATTTCTTCCCCCACCTATAGCGCCTCACATTACATAAACGTCCGCTGCCAAAGTATCTCACACCCACAAGCGCGCGCGCGCGCACACACTTCACATACACACACACACAAACACACACACACACACGCACAAACATACACGTGAATCACAATCAGTTTCATGAAAACGACAGTTGAGACAGTGGACTAACCTCGCCTGTTTCTTCTCTGTGGCAGGTACTTCAGCTCTATGAGGAGGACATGCTCATTAATCTGCCACGTATTGCCTGACTCCTACAGGAACGGGTCAGGAGTGGCAGGTCGGGTCCAGGCCGAGGTTTACAGCCCGGTGGTGGATCTGATGTGAAGAAGCCAATCAAGCGATATGATTCAGGCCTCCACTCTGTGTTTTTTTTCTTCTTCTTCCAGCCTGCACTCTTTTTGGGTTGTCGCTTCCTGTTGATTCTCGCAACTCCTGGAGGAGGCGGAGCCAAAAATATTCAGCGGCACATCATGTAGGAAGAACCTAAAGCTCTGCTGTGGTATATTAACTTTCAAGTGACAATAATCATAAAGTAATGTATATATTTTATAGAGAGTCGTGCTTTTTGTCTGTCTGTCTAAATACTAGAAATAAGCCTGCATGTTGTATATCACACACCTATAATTTCAGTGGTAACACTTGAAGTCCCCTTATTTAGCATTTATTAGCAGTAGTCTATATAAACATATAGGCTCTTACAATTACCTTATAGTGGATAAGGTAATTGTAAGAGTGTAGTGTTTTTATTAGTTGCCTATTTGTCAGCAATTCTAACTTTTATGAAGACATGTTTTTTATTTATTACAACTATGTTTAACTATATAAATGTTTTCTTAGTTTAATTTAGTGTATTTATTTGCAAAAGTAACAAAATACAACAAAAAACAAACAAACAAAAACCAAACATGACACCATTAAAATGGATGGTGCTGGTGAGACTGAAAAAAAACCTCCAAATGGACCCATAAACATCTTACCAAGAAATAGATAAAACAATAGCATCTAAAATTAAAGGTTATTGTTGAGAAAAGAAAAAAAACACGATAAAGGAATTATTAATGCATCAGCACAATATGCAAAAGAAAACAGGTAAAAAAAAATATAGATTATAATGTATTATGTGTCAATCAGTTGCTACTCACACGCAGACAGAAATGTCACAATATACCAAATAAATAGTAGTTTGAATGAACAAATAAGCTTTGAGCCTATATTTGAAAACTGCACATTTTCATTGAATCTGTGACAGATTTTTAAATTCATTGTCATCAGTCTACTTCATTAATTCAATTACTCATTGGTTCATAATCTAAAATTCATCCTATTTTTACTGTTGTTGGTGCAATAGAACAAACTGTAGTTACCAAAATGAAAACGGTTGTAATAAAAGAAAACAAGAAAGTGAAAGAAATGAAAGGTGGAAAAGAATGTCCCCAAAACAGAATACTTGAATACATCAAGATAAATGAGTGTAAGCTACTTATACATAGATTTACAAGTTTCACTGTATCTAATAATCTTCCATGTTTGTAACATAACTTCATTGTTTATTCCACAAAACATGAAGTAGGCCTTTAAAAAGAAAAGTTATGTGAGAATAAAGTGTAAAGAAAACAAAAAAAAAAAGACCATCCTCTCCCTCATTTTCGCTGAACTCATGTTGTTGTTAAAGTTTCATTTTGGATTAGGGGGTTGTGCCCTGGACAACTTTGCTTTATTGGACTGGGACATCTTGCAATAATAAAAAAATAAAAAAACAAAAATCTAACCCTCTTATATTCTACTCTGAGTATTTAAATGATTAAGATTTCTAGTTTTAGATTAGTAAATTTGTTATAGAAATAAAAACAGTGCTCATTCATCATCACAGTGGCTTCTCCAATTGGCTACAGATTATAAATGTCAGGACATCGCCCACTGTTTCATGACTTCATAAACTGATATGAGCTGATGTAAGATAACACTCGGCTATAGGTTTTTACTACAATAACACATTTAAAAATACATCATTTTGGATATTTGTCAGACCTGTAGCCAGTGTCCGTCAGTCACAATAATCCGTCAGTCCACACTAATGATGGCATCTATGCTTTCAGGAAATTGTGCATCAATCACGTGAATACATACACTTATGTATTTACTGTAACTGGCGTGCCAGGAGTTTGTGACTCAGTAACAACCAACAATAAGAGCACACATGGAAGGCAAAGACTCATTAAAGGTTGATTTTTGTTCCTTTGTGGATGTTTATTGCTTACACACAAACTGCTTAATGTCTGCAAACTTTGAAAACAACATGTGATCGCAGAAAAACATGAATGGTGCATTTGTGGTTGTCTATGAATAAAATCCTAATTGGTCAGTTCTGGTTTATGAATTCTGGTGACCTGCACAACAAATGCATTGCAGTCTTTCAGATCTTTTACAGTTTTCTTTCCAGCCACGACATTTGTGTTCCTGCTAGAGGGGAGGAAAGTAAGCGCTGTCTGTATCCGCACTAGGGTGGATAGGAATGTAGTGCAGTGACAGTGGCATCGGACTGTCTTGCTAGCTGGGGAAAAAAGTTTAAAACAAGGCAGTGCTTCTCTCAAAATGTTAAGTTACTGTGGGGCTTTCTCCCCCACCAGCTGAAGATTAAATCACAAAGAGCCAGCACACACAAAACAAGCAGCCTGAAACTGAAGGAGCTAAATCAAATTCAGCAATATTTACTTTTAATTTATTCTTCTACTGTGACATGTCAAAATGTCTTCTGTGGAAAAGGTTCATTCCCATCTTGATATGTTTTTCTACCATGTGTTTATATTGTGATGTTTCATTTTTGAGTGATGATGTGAAAAACAGATAATAAATTTTTATAAAACTAGATTCATGGTAAAGAAATAATAAGACAAGAGTAATGGAAAATATTTACAAAACACATTTTAAATACATATAAAATAAGAAATGGCACATTTAAATACTTCCATTTATAAATATCAACCTTTCTCCATCATCACATATTAAGCATTTCCACTGTCACATACACATCCTTAGATATATTATGGTTTTCAGTAACAAAAAAACATTGTGATGCATTAAGTGTTCCGTTTACTGCTGTTGTATAGACCTATTTATCAATATTTTATATATTTATGTTTCAATAACAATGTCACTGGCAACAGAAAATAAATAATCAGTATTTTTCACCCACAGACCTTTAAATTAGGTAATTTGAGATTTGAGATTAATATAAAAGAATAAGCAGCAGCAGCATAGAGAAGGTAAAGTGATGGCAGCTGTTTCCCAGCTGTGTGATCACTGCAGATGTGATAAATAGTCACTACAGTCACCTGCATCCGAACTGGTGCAGGTGATATGACCATAAGTAGGTGATAGTGAGGATGTATCGGAACACGTTTCTATCACTATAAATCTGTGAATGATAATTACTGTGGGTTTGACATGTTTGTTTACATCCTCTTTGAAGTGATGGGCTCCTTCAGGGATCTCGTTGCATCAGCTCACTCAGGACATAAAAGGGCCCGTGGCTCTGCAGTAATGTTTACTACAAAGCACTAACAGCCCTCAGACGCCGCATTATCATACAGATGATGACACACACACACACACACGATCCAGTTCTGTGATGGTAGTATTTATATTCTGTGTGATGATGTGACAACCCTGACGTTACTATAATTGGCCCAAATTTTTTCCAAACTGCAAAGTGTCTTTTCTGTAACACTGCCGGTTTTACCCCATGATTATCACTCAAAGACTGTAACAGATATTTCCCCTCACTATACTTCATCTGTTTCCTCCTATTGTAAACCTCAAACTGCATATTTCAAATGGGACATGTTATCTTCCACCAAATTCTAGGTTGTACTACTTTAATGCAATTCTTTATGGCACCATTAGAAACATAAAGACATGTCATCATCTCTCTATTAATCTGTCAAGACCTTGGATCCGTCTTTATATATTTCATTTCTTTCGTTATCTTATTTTGTAGTCTTCTTTTCATATTTTAATCTGTTTATACTCTGTTTTTGAAAAATGGTGAGTTATTATTATTACCACCCACTGTTGTCTTTGCATTGTGCCTGAAACGCAATGCAAAAACCAATTATATAAATGAATCACAAGAATATTCATTAAGAATTTCTGGAGATAATAAACAAATTAAACATCACTTCTTGTCAATTTCCTGGGCAATTTCTCTAAACATTCAACAAATTGTTGATAACTAGATTGACCACAAAGCCTCTAATGATTCTGAACAAAACAAAGTCACCAGCTGCTCAGGCACTTTAGTTAAGATGAAAAATTGGATCTAGGCAAATCTAGAAATGTATTAAGTTACATTTCAAAGTTTGATACTGGAGGAAAAATGAAAATTTTAACATGAACTTAATCATCTGTGCACCACAACACACCTCAAGCATACTGGAACTCTAGAGAAGTACTTATAATAATGATAAGAAGAAGAGGAATTTCTGGCTGTAGACTGGTACTGAAGAAAGTCAGGGACAGATTTTATGAATAAAATGCCTCTGTTATATAATTTTTCTGATATTAAATGCTGATTGTTGTAAAGACAGCAGATGTTTTTTTTCTTTCTTTTACATAATGATTATTTCATAATGATCAAATGTTTAGCCACTTTATAAAAAGAAAACTCAGCAAACAACAAGGCTGCAACGTCTTTCTTTTTGTAGCTTACTGTTTGCCTGATAATAAACAGCAGACACACTCCTCTGAAACTATTATCTGACAGATGTATGGTGACGGTGGATCTATTGTGCACAACCCCTGGAGAGTCTTTGTTCTATTTATCAGAGTCTTATGACACCATGCATGAGGTGATGAAACACACACACACACACACACACACACACACACACACACACACACTGGTTGTTTACAATACGTCACGTGAACATCAGCACCTCGGACAGCCACCTCTATCTGCACGCCACAGCTCAGTGTGGATGGAGCTGCACGCACGAGGATGTTTTTAACGGGAAAATTGCTTCTGTGACTGTAAACATGGGGGAGTTTGTGCTTTCTGCCTGAAAACCAGATGAAATCAAGTTTTAGCATCCCGCAGATTTATGAGGAGGGAGAGACACATCGCTACAGCCCGCCATGTGAAGTGGCATTTTTATTCTCACTGATCCACGAAGGTCTTAATTTGACTCAATGATGGTGATGATGATGATGATGATGATGATGATCGCTTGTTTTTAACAAGAGTTGCAAGGAAGAGTTGCAGCCTGCTGTCGGCTCACCTTGTGTTTGCAGGAATCCATGTTCCTGTCGCTCCTCCTGAACGGTGGCGCAGAGATGGATGGGGAAAAGAAGGGAGAGGTGGCTGTGGCAAGTTGTCGAGGATTTGTTGCCCGTCAGATTTCTCTTTTTTTCGCTTCCATCTCTAACGTGCAAAGCAGCTGGACTGTAACTTTGTGACTGGGCTGCCTGAGGTGGGGGGGTGTGGGGTAAAATCCGCTCGATGTGCCAGCCCAACAAAGAAAGAAAGAAAGAAAGAAAGAAAGAAAGAAAGAAAGAAAGAAAGAAAGAAAGAAAGAAAGAAAGATCCAAGGCTACAGCGAAGAAGAGGAGACAAGAGGAAACAGTAGTGAACTGATGGATGCCACTGCGAGACAACAAAGGAGACACGCTTGTCACCTCCTGTAATTTCATCTCCCCTGTAGGTAAATGAGAAACTCAAACATAAATCGGATTTGACTTAGTTGTTAATAGGATTTAATATCAACCCCCCTCAGACACCCTCTCTGCTTCTCCCTTAAGAGGAATAGACTCCCAACATTTTGCTGCAAGCCCTGGACAGCTCCTGCTGATTTAAAGCACCGAGGGGACCCGGTTGAACCCTGGGAACCCAACAAACAACCGGAGTGAAAATGTAGGCATGACAGGACGCTGCTGGACCCCACTGACTTTAATGATGGTGCCCGCGCAGTTTGTGGCTCTCACCGTCCATTGAATCCCGAAAGAAAAAACGCCTGTGTCCATGAAAAATAATCCCTCCCTATTGGCTGGATTGCGGTGCACATGCTATAACAACAGGATATGCAAAGACCTATGGGCTGATCTAATAGCCTATCATGTTTTTCGCACGCGTTTTTGACCGAGACCTGTATTTTATTTAACAGGATGTGAACTGTGCTGTTAAACCAGGTGGATCGAATGCAATAATAATAATAATAATAATAATAATAATAATAATAATAATAATGATCTGATGGACCTACCACAGTCAAGCTGTGTGTTGTTTCACAGGGCAGTTGTGCCTGTGTAGTAAAGCTGCTGAAGAATGTTTAAGTATCGGATCCGGATTTTTTTCAATGAACTCAAAGTGTTGCTACTGATGCGCTCTGGATCAAGCAGGGGGACTGATACAGGCACAGACACACAGACCAGGATGCGAGGGCTCGCTATAGGAGACTGTGGTTGGCCGCCGCTGAACTGCTCTCACCGGGACGACGAGGAGGAATATTACGGCTCTGACCCCCGGCCACGCAGCCTGGCATTTGAGGATAAAGAAGGAGCCAAACCCCAGGGAGGGGGCCTGGACGCTGCTTCCCTCCCGAGTCTCTCAGAGAGCGGGACGCGATCACCGCAGTGCCGGATCTGCTTCCAGGGGCCAGAGAAGGTAAAGTTATGCAATAGAGGTATTAATGTGGCTTATTGTACTTGAACAAGGGGGGCGGCTTCTCAGTAGGATCCTGGTGGGTCCTACTGAGAAGCTGACCCTTCAAGGTTCTGGTGCGCTCATGGGCATCTCAGCAGGACAAAAGGCTCAACAAAACACGTGGCACTCAGATGGAGGGAGAGTCTTTAAGCAGGTCACCCTGCCATGTCCACTGCTCCTCTGGGTCCACAGAGACATCTGGCATCATCAAAATTAACTTTGAAAAGACCTTTCAGGAAAACTAATGCACCAGGCAACACACTGAGAACAGCACAGCACATTCAAATGCAAATGTTTGTGCACTGGTTTACCCACTTTATGTTCAATATTATATCTACAGATGAAGGCTATGGAGCCAGGTGATGTGTTTTCAGTCACTTGCACAGCTCCAAATTTGGGGGACTTTTAAAAGACAGATTTAAAAAGGAATCATCCAAATCGAAGCAGCAGAGAGGAGACTACCAGAGCTGACTAGTTTGGGTCAAGTTGCAATAACACTGGATCTTACATTTCCAGTAGCTAATGAACCCGTGTCATCTTTATTTGAGCATATCCCTCCCTGGAAAGTGGCAATGTCTTTTCCAACACTTCCGGTTTAGAAAGCAGGATTTCTGTTATGAATTAGCCAAAGGGTGATTTTCTCAAACTTGAGAAAAAAGCTCCTTCAGAGCCACAGGAGACATGATACAGCTGTTTTCACATGGCCGAGCTGTGGTCCTCAAAACAACTGAACTGATCATGTAAAATCAGTGGAGTGTCACTTTAGGCTATTTTGCTCTGCAAACAAATTCAGTTGATGTGCCATTATACATCCATTATACATTATACAACTGTTTCAGATCATCTGTAAGTGTGCATCAAGTCTGATCTGATCTGAAGTAAAAATGTAGAATGACTACAATAAAACAAAAAAAGAAAAGGAAGTAATCTATCAACAGTGATCTGAAAAAAGCAGATGAAGGACATCAGTTAAGAACAACCTGGAGAGAAGCAGGGGGAACTGTGTATTTATCATTTGAACAAGTAAATTCCTCGCAGTAATATATTCAGCATCTGATGCACAAAATTAGGCCATTTCTTTAAGAAAACAGCATCGAAGAAAAGCTTCACAGAATGATTCCTCGACATAAAAGACAATTTTTCAGCAGCTGCTTATTTATACTCATTATTATTCAGAGGGATTTGAGTGAGGGAGGCAGTATGAGTTCAATAACTTGCTGAAGGACTCTTCAGCAGGAACCATTAATGCAGGGATCAAGCCTTTGATCATTCCTTTAGGCTACAGGGAGGTCAGGCACAGTACAGCTGAAGGAGAGCAAACTTGATAAATAGAAATTAAATGTTATTTTAAAAAGGAGAAGAAAAGTTAATGTAATCCAAGATGTGGAGATCTGAGTGCGGCAAATCTGACGGATGAAATCAACCTTGAAGAGACAGACTTTGCTCAAAGTTTTTGTTTCCCCTCCAGATATCCAGCTGATTAAAGACCTAGCACATCACCAAGAGTCAGACAGAAAATAAATTGAGATGTGCAAGAGCCTTGTCAGTCCGGGAGCCTTAGGGAGCCTCATACTGACAACAAAAACCTGCGCCAGATGTCCTGTGATTTCTTTTGAGGCTGCAGGAAAATGACACGAGGGGAGAAGCGAGCAGAAGTTAAGCAGCAGATAGTCAAACATATGAAAATAAAAGCGTCATAATCTCTCACATTATTAAGTTTCGATTCATGTTTTGAGTGTCTGCAGCTCGGCTTATAAAGGCATGTGTGCATCCTTTGATTGGTTATGCAGTCCTGGTTAGATTGATATCCAGCTGAGAACATCAATAGTGAAATTTTTCTTTCAACCCAGCACATAGCTATGCATTCATTTCACGTGATGCTTGAAATATCTTCATAATAATGAGGTGCCTTGCTTTTATTCCCTAATTAGCCATAATTAACTGGAGGACCAAGTGGCAAAAGCGTTTCTCAGAATTTCTGTCCTCCAGTATTTTCTGCAAGTGTGTCGGTTTTGGAGCCGATCATTGCCTCCAAAAATCCAAACGCTCATCTGGACTGAGATCTGGTGACTCAGCAATCCGGGCAATCAGATGAATTCACTGTCATGTTTGTGGAACTATTCCTAGACAGTTCATAATGGTGAAAAACCCACTGTATTGCTGCCACGAAGGAAGAAAACTGACTGGCAGTGATGTTCAGACATGTCCTGACATTCAAATGTTCTATTTTAGGCGCCTGATTTGCTCTTTGATAAGAAGCCCCACAGCACTGTACCACCGTCAGCTTTCAGAGATTAAGCAGGCAGCTATGGATGCGTGCACTTCTACTCCATTCTTGGAGAGGTTCACATTTAGTGCAGCTACACAACTCACATTCAGTCGTCTAAAAGCTTCAAAATATTGCTCAACCTGTGTCATGCTGAGTTGTGTGAATTAGTTCATTTCATTTTCACTACAGTATGAAATTTAATCAGGAGTAAAGCCTTGTTCAGGGTTCCTCGTTACTTCCCCACAAAAAGAAAGTAACAGGTGTTTTGCAGGGAATCTAATCAGCCATTTGTGTGAGATTAATCAGTAGCGTATCACAACAGCGTGTTAAATTGCAGCAGAACTAGATTTTCCTCTCGACAGTGCTACAGCAGCTGGCGCAAAATAGTTTCTTGGCAAGACAAACAATATTCAAAGTAGGACAAAAAGAAAGTGAAGCTGGGAAAGACAGGGAGCTTTGCAAGGATGTTGGAAAGATGCTGCCAGAGAGAGGACGGAGAGCCAATAATATCTGAGATGGTTCTGAGATACAGAATCCTACGGCTGTATATACGCCACTGATGGAGACGGTTCAACGCTGCGAGGGTAGCTGCACAGGCAGTGAAAGAGGCAAACTAATGAATGGCAGAAAAAAAGTGAAGAGAAGTGATCAGTTCTTTTGTTTATAGGTCTCATATTACTGCAGCAAGCAGACAACAGCTGTATGACAGAGTTGCTTTTGAGAGAGAGTTCATTTTATCACATAACTGTCAAAGTCAAATACACTTTAGAAAATCTCAGAAAATTGTTGTAAAAAGTGAAGCTCTGGTTTTTTAAATCAACTCACAAGAACTGCAAAAGAACAGAAGCCAGTTGGCAAAAGAAAGCAAAGATTATTCGTAGCAGGGATGTGGGAGCTTTGATCTTATCACCTCAGCTTCTCTTCTCACCGGAGACGATGAACACTGTCATCGCCGATACTCTTTAGGTGTCAGAATTAAGGTTTATAAGGAAGCTCCATGTACTGTAGGTGATAAAACCATACCGTTGTGAAACACTGTTCAATTTGTGACATATACAAATTTTCATTATTTGCAGTTGATCATAATTGTATATTTCATTATTATTAATAAGCTAATGTTAAGTTCGACTAAACCCCAAAAATGTGTTGGGTGACAACAAAAAAGGAAAAACTAAAGCCAACCATTGGCCAACACTTATTATTCTCTTTGAATACATACAGTATAGTCTCATATTGATGATATCTGTCAGTGTTTGCTCCAAGCTGTTGTCTCTCTTTTTTTAATCTCTTGCTTCCTGACACAAACAACACCTAATACAATGCCCTCAAACACTATCTTCAGTAGATAAAAATCTGACAGTAACAGTGTCAGTGCTGGGGATTTACAAGCTGAGCCATCTATGATAACAATTTTTATCTTTATTTTTACCCTCATCTCCACCAAATCAGATCTTTTAACAGGCAGATTCAATAACAGCAGCCTTTGTGAGTCGTCTGTGTGTCTCATGCAGCTGCTGTTTGTGTCCTGCAGGGGGAGCTGTTGAGCCCCTGTCGCTGTGACGGCTCTGTGCGCTGTACTCACCAGTCCTGCCTTATCCGCTGGATCAGTGAGAGGGGCTCCTGGAGCTGTGAACTCTGCTACTTCAAGTACCAGGTCCTGGCCATCAGCACCAAGAACCCACTGCAGGTACAGTCAGTCAGTGTCTCTGTCCTCTGCCCCTCTGTCTCTGTATAAACATTTAAAGGAGCTGAATGAAATCCTTGGCTCTGTGGCAGAAGGCCATGCACAAACTTAACGTTGCCAGTTTCGAGTGATTGGTGGCAGAAAAGCATCGTAATCACATTAAGGGGTCATTGACGATAAGGTGAATGTACAGGCATACAGCAGAGGCCGTGCAGTGTTTACATTACCACCACCCCCACGATCATTTTTGGACCGACTTTGTCCAAGCAACAAGCGCCCATTCCCTGCAGGAAGCACATTAGCTTTGTCTTTTGGCAGATAGAGGAGCTATTAATACTGTTTTTGTTTTTTGTTTTTTATGGACGAATGGAGAAGAGGAAAGTGGTGAGGATTTATAGGAGGATGCCAAGAACAAATGCACTCATCTCAAAGAGTTGGCACGTGATTCAGCCGGAGAGTGTGGCATATGGACAGCAGACCCACAGACAGTGTCACTGAATGATTTCAGCCTCTGAATGATGAAACACAGATATTATCAGATGAAATGCTTGTCCTGTCAGGTGCACTTTGGGCTGGGCGATGCCTGCATTTTACAGCAGTAACATCAACCAGTCAGTCATCTACATATGAAGAATGAAACGTTTGACCTCTTTCAAAAAGCTGCAATAACTGGAAGAAATGACATTGTACAGGATGTATGACTTGGACCAATTGATTTTTGGATTTGCATAGATATACTGTAATTTTCATCATCAATGTAAAAACTAGGCTACAGCACCATAGTTACAGCGCTTTGAATGTGTAGTGATCTGCACTCAGAAGCCCAGAGTGAACTGAGGATAGTAAAAAATGAAGCAGAAGAAGATGTAAGCCGCCTCTCAGTTGATGAATGGCATTAAAAACCAGCACTGACACCACACTGCCGGAGGGAGCTAGCACACTAGTTTTTACTATCTATGAACTCTGATGGAAAAGAAAAGCTTCAGTATATTTGATCTTATACACAGTTTTCACAGCCGCTAGCACAAAGCAGATTACAATGTGCCTCTCATTCAACCACGTGCAATGCTGGGCTGGCCATCAGGAGCAATGCAGTTTAGTGTCCTGACATGTGGAAACCAGGGCTCGAACTATCAACCCTAAACACACAATCTTCACTATCTGCTGAGCCACAGACGTTTTATACTGAAGAGAAAATAGCAGTTTTTGATGTTCTGTAAATCCACTTTTTACATCATTCTTAAAAAGTGGAATATCATGCATAATACACATGTTTTCATTCACTTCAACCACACTGCTTGTGCATGAGTTCCTCTCTGTTTCAAGATTTATTTAGTGTTTGTCTCAGGTGGCACTAAAACACGGAGTTCTTTCAAACAAGCGGCAGAAGTTTTAACTTGTTAGAGAAATTAGATCTCAAGACCCTACATGCTAATGAAGTAATCTGATCTATCTTATTTAGGCAGACAAGTTTCTGCAATGTATCCTGCTTCAGAAAAGCAAAGAAAAGTGTGTTAAGGTTCATTATCGAGTCAGGCTGAAACTCACTGATTTTACTCTGAAATCACAGAAACATTAAGGGAATGTGTGTTGCAATTAAATGTGGCTATTTGGAAGCACAGTGTCTTTAGAGGAACATCTTTGTGTAAACAACATTGTTTGTAAAGACAAACTATTATCTCATACAATCAGGAAGAATTTTACTATTTTTGGGGCCTCGGCCCATTTTTTTGTGTCTCACTCTGTCTGTTTCTAGTGGCAGGCCATCTCTCTGACTGTGATCGAGAAGGTGCAGATTGCAGCCATTATCCTGGGCTCTTTGTTCCTCTTCGCCAGTATCTCCTGGTTGGTGTGGTCGTCTCTCAGCCCCTCAGCCAAATGGCAGCGGCAGGACCTTCTCTTTCAGATATGCTACGGCATGTACGGCTTCATGGACATAGTTTGTATAGGTAAGACGGAGATACTGCGGCTGCCATGTTGGGTGGTAACTCTACTATACATACATAATTTCCTAATAATTTCATAGACGTTTCCTGGTAAAAAATGTTTAATTTGGTAGTTATTGTAAGGAATATAGCGACAGTGACTATGCATCCAGGTAATTTATTCCAATTAATTGATACTTAGAGAGTCTTTCAGTCAGTATTTCATTTCAGAATGATTAATGAATGAATATTTACTTAGATTTAAACAGGACAGTTCTTTCAAGTAAAGTCCTATTTTCCCTATAATTAGTATAATGACATAGTTTCTCTCAGGAAATGTCCTATGAAATTATCAGAAGCTTTAGATCCTTTAGACAACACAGTATTGGCAATTTAGTTTTCAGTTAAGACATTTGCATTTTTGTTTATTCTAATTGCATGGACACTAATGAAACGAATTACATTTGTTTTGCATGAACATGTTTGTTGCGTTCTGTCGCCTCCTTTTTTCTTCTTGTGAAGGGATTATGATGAACATGTGATTCACCTAACATCAGTCCGATATACAAACAGTCTAGTTTATGTAATATTTTCATTTTTGAGACCTCATAGTTCTTATTAACTGTGTACCTTCTGTAGCTTTTAGTACTCCCTGATACTCCTTCACAAACAACTGTTTGTCTATATGTAACCCTGCTTCCTGCCCCTGACCTCCCCCCTCCCTTTGTCCTTTACACCCAGGCCTTATAATCCATGAAGGATCATCTGTTTACCGGATCTTTAAGCGTTGGCAGGCTGTGAACCAGCAGTGGAAAGTGCTGAATTACGAGAAAGCGAAGGACTTAGATGACCCCATCAGTTCCAGCAGTAAAGGCGCTGATCGTGTTGAGAGGAACTCTCCTCACACTGTCACAGACAGCGGACAGAGGGCGAGTCGGCATGTCAGGACTATTCTCCACCACCACTGTGGCTATACTATTTTGCACATCCTCAGCCAGTTAAGACCCAACAACCTGCACAGCGCCAACCATGAGGTGGTCATGAGGGTGACCACTGTATGAGGCTGGGTATATACAGACAAATGTCCTCTGATGTTTAAGGAGGAGATAAAAGTGTTGATTGGGATTTAATACAAAGAGAATCCTAATCTGTCACATAAACACTGCCGATGACTTTTTCACAGATTCTCCCTGAGCTCAAAGTGGACAATGAGAAATATTGAGCAAGGGGAAAACATTGCTTGTGAAAATTATTGTGCTCCTTCTCATGCGACCACCACAACAATGGCCCCAGCACCCTTAATTTATTCTACGTATTCCTGATCTGGTAGATTTGATCTGTTTTTAATTGGAGCTGCGCTGATGGATCAGACATTAGAAAGCCAACAAAAAGTTGTCCTCTCTGGACATTTTTTTTTAAAGATGATGCAGACAAAAGGGGAGATTTCTTTGTCACATGTCATTCCTCACTCTCTCTATTCACTGTCAACAACCAAATAAAACCATATTTCAAAATGCAAAAGTCAGATTCATATTTCTTCTCATTCTGTTAGTCTATGGTGTATTTCTAGAACTGTATCAAAAAAATAGTCTCATAACTTAAACTGAGGCACAGAAGCAATTGTTCGGGCGGCTTTCTGTCTAAGTCTGACAAAGTAATACACCAGGATTTAACTGTAATGTGTCACAGAGTGAAATGGGGAGAATATTGGAGATGACAGAGGCGACGTCCAGAGGGAACTGCAGCATCTCCATTCAATACACAACAGAATGAAAATAATCACTGACTGTGTGGTGGTGTCAACACTAAAAACCAGAAGGTGAGGTTTAAGCCTACATAATGCAAAGCAAACTTGACTGTCACTTGACATTGTGTCTGTATATCATTATAATAATCATAATATAATTTTCACAAAGTGAGCACGTTATCATCAATATTACAAAAAATGTAACCCAAGTAATTCTTTAGAAGAATTAATGTTAAGTAATTTTGAGGTGTATTTCTTTTGTTTTTGAGGGTATAGGGAAAGTTGATTACATTGTTCTTAGTTTATTCATTTTAATTTTATTTGTTTATTATAAAAGCATTATCACATTCCTTGTCCAGGATTGAAATTCCCTGAATTAGGGTTATGGTTGACAGTGGGGTCAGTTGCAGCTGTATACATCGGTGTGCCATTTTATTTTTTTTGTCAGAAACACAAATTCTCAGGGAAGTGCTTTATAATTTAAAAAAAGTCTCACTTTGAAGGGGTTTAAAATATGTTTAGTGTAGAATTGTTCATAATCTGATAAATTACTTCAAGTATCCACTAAGTCAGACCATAGTCTTCATACCAATCTTCCTATAATGAAGATTTATTCTGGTAAATTCATCTATTATTCCAGAGTATAGTGGTATGAGGTGAAAAGTTGCTTAAACATAAAATTTTCCACTATAATATTTGTTTGCGGAAATGATACAGGTAGTTTATCAATATTGAAGTCCGTGATAAGAAGAAATTTCAATCCTCCAATTTTATTAAGTGACCTGAAATACGATACGTGTAAAATTAACAAACCTGGCAACACGGAGAGGACGCCTAGCGATGACGTATAATCCCCGCGACTGACAACCGGTGGTGAACTGGAAACCAACGTGACTCTGTAGCAGTACACGTTCCTGTGTTTATTTAATATTTACGTGACAGACTGAACATTTTGTCGAGAGTAAAGTTTGTATTTTAATCCAACATGACGTCAATGCCGCAGAAGCGATACTACAGACAGCGAGCGCATTCAAACCCGATGGCTCACCACACGTTTGACTAGTGAGTGATGTCCATGTGTCTTAGTTTAATACCTATATATAGTGTGGGTATTAAGGCAGTGTAGGCTACACTATACCGTGCCCGTTTCGCTTTGTGTCAGCATCTGCTAGCGTGAATGTCCCAGCTGTGCATTTATAAATGTAAAAAGAAGAAACTGGCCCATATTTACTTACTTTTTACCCCCTAGTGGCAGCGAGTCATGCAGAAAGTTGTGGTTTTATTAGCCAAGGATTTTACATATTTGTTAAATTTGTATTTATAACACAACAGCTGCATTTAAAAAATCCTCAGCACCATCTCTTTTCAGAAACAAAATCCCTGTAATGCCGAGTAATCTAGAGAAAACACTGTCCAAAGGTTTCATGGGGACTATTTCTGCAGAAGAACATAGTTTCATTGAGAACTGTTCACAACAACGTACTGTTTCATCCTCTTTTCTCCTCAGTCCTTTGTGTCCGGAGGACATGGACTGGTCCGAGCTGTATCCAGACTTCTTCACTGGAGACCTGTGTGAGAAAGAGACCCCGCGAGTAGAGTTTGCAGACATTGGATGTGGATACGGGGGGCTTTTAGGTAGTTATGTCACTGATCCGACCACCTGGAGTGTGCACAGGTCATAGCGTTGCTCTACACTGTCCTTATATCCACTTTGTTAATGTCTTTGTGCGTGTCTCTTGTGCATCTTTTACTTTCTTTCAGTGGCGTTATCTCCACTTTTCCCAGACAAGCTTATGCTGGGCATGGAGATCCGGGTCAAAGTGTCGGATTACGTCCAGGATCGTATCCAATCATTGCGTGCCTCTGAACCTGGAAGCTACCAGAACATCGCCTGCATTCGTAGTAATGCAATGAAGTACCTCCCCAACTTCTTCTGTAAAGGACAGGTAGGTCTGCTTTTGTGCGTTTGCTGCGGACAGAAAAGATGGGAGTGTTTCTTGCTCCTGATTGGCTGCTGGGGTAGGGGATGCATAACACTCACTGATGAGCAGTCCCTTCAGGAATGTTTGTTCTTGAGATCACAAGAATTAATACAATCCAGCCGATAATTATTAACTTTCACAAGAGGTTGCAGTTTGACAAATACAGCCGGCCACTGCTCTTTCTCACATGAATTGATCCATTCCAGAAGTGTTGATATGAGTTTGGATGTGTATGAATACAGTTTGAGTTCAAACAAGTATTATAAAGATTTGGTTTTTCCTAGTTTTCTGTTTAAAACTCATTAAATATTTTCAAGTGTTCCAGTCATTCTCACAATTTTATTGCAAAATGAAACAATAAGGATACAGTTAAAGTCATTTTAAGCCTCAATAATGGTAATCATGCCCCTAATGTTATTTCTGATGCCCTCTTTTCTTCTTCTGCTGTTCATTGATTTGTTACATCTAGATACATGCAAATATCAAACTGAGCACAGGCTCCAAGCTGTTCAGCTGAGCCTCACTGTTGCAGTCTTTACTTACAATTTAATAATGCCGCATTAATTTAGAGCACCTTCATCATAGGTGTGTAGTTATACTGTCCAGTATTTAAAAGTCAATCCTCACCTGCCAGCCAATCAGAATCAAGGATTCTTGGTGGCCGTGGTATAAAGACTAATACAGACCTGCACACAGTTGAGATTTGATCATGTTACAGTTATACAGTTGACATTATCAGTAGGACTGTAGGTAAACTGGTAACAATGTAAATGTGTCCCGTGTTGTCTAAGTAATCCAAGACATTAAGTTGATGATGTCATTATGTAGTTGTTGAGCTCTATGCCCGTTGCTAGTGTGGTCTGACAGACGATGCACACTGGTTCATGTTGGCAAGTGCTGCACAGACTGTGTCTGTGTCTCAAATCAGATACTTCAGTCAGTATACTGACATGTAGTACCTTGTGAGTACAGAATACTTTGTGGTGTAGTGTGTGTATTTCAACAGGGTAGTGTTGTCCCACATCAAACACTGCCATTCTCGTGAAGAGAAAAAAGTTACGGGGTCTGAATACTTTCTGAATGCACTTGTATATAGAAAAATACAGAATATGATGTTAATGTATCCAAATATTGTTGACTCCCCTGAATTTATTCCTATACAAAAAGCCCAAAAGCCCAAAAGTTCTTTAATAGTTTATCCGGCATAGCCAATAATAACCTTAAATTCAAGCTGACAGTCCATCATGGCAGTGCCAAGGTAAAAAGAATTTGAGGCTAAACGTTAAAAATAATTACTTTCCACATGTTTGACATATGGACTGAATTTAATTATACCGATTGCTCAATAAATCTAGGATTTCACAACAATGGGGTTATTGACTGACACGCAAGGCATCGCATCAGCTGAGTAAGGAGCAGTGCAAAACGCCATTTATCCGTTCCAATTAGCTGCGGTAATCTATGACTTGTTGAAACTCGCATTAGATTACACAGTGGGCTTAGTATACCAGGGTTAATTTAGGTACACTGGATAAAAAACTTCACCTCAAATGCCCTGAGAGAGTATAAACTAAGAAATGAATGAGGAAAGTAGTTGCTGTAACACTGACACATTTATGGATGCATATTACAAAGTTGTTTCAAATAAAAACACATACATTGATTTCATTTTTCTAAAGTGCCTTTTAAATAATATGGCTATTATTTGTACAGCTTGAGCTGAGGCTTCTTGCCAAGTTGAGATTTGTAGTATGCGAGAGGAACTCTGTCCAATTTGAACAAAGAACTTTGGCTTGAGTTTGCATTGACATTAAGGTGTTTTATTCTGCAGACAGCGTCACTCCCGTCAACTATTTCCTAAACCACATCTCTTAAATCATATGAATTTATCCAAGTTGAACATTTTTCCAGCATCTTTAGTATTAGTTGTCTTCCTCACTCATGATTAGAACAAAACTGTCTTCAAGAGCCAGATTTCTTCAAAGTGGAGAAATAAAAGACGACCACCCAGACTAGTGCTCAAAATTTAGTCCCAATCCCTCTCACATGCATGAATTGATTCAAGTGTTGAAACAGCATATTCTAAAGACGTGACATACTTTTCTATTTTTTTCCCCTCATCTTAGCAGGTTTTGTAACCCAAAAATAATTCAAAGTGTAAAGGTTTTTCCATCTGCCATCAGCACTGAAGAGGCCCCTGAGGCTGCAGCAGTCCCCAGTGATTATCCCCACATCTTTCCGTCTATACCTGACATTATTTATTTTAACTAATAAAAAGTTTCTGGAATGGTTTTTAATGTATCAGCCAGACTAATATCAATGGAGCCGGCACTTGTACACTTGTCAAAAAACAGAGACATGGGGGGAACTTTATGGAGAAAAAATAAATCGAGGGAAATTCCAGTTTTGCAATCCACGCTGCTTAACAATCAACCACAAAATGTTAAGGAGGCCACATTGAAGCGATGACATTTAAACATTATAGAACCATACTATGAATGTAGATAAAAAGTTTAGTTTTCATCTTGTGTTTGAGAATGACTAGAGTTAAAAGGAAACATTTTTTTCTGTACATGCTTCACTGTTTCTGTTTGTTCCCTTTTTCTTTCAGCTCAGTAAGATGTTCTTCCTCTTCCCTGACCCGCACTTTAAGAAGACCAAGCACAAATGGAGGATCATTAGTCCCACGTTGCTGGCAGAGTATGCCTACACACTGAGAGTCGGGGTATGTACATGAGTCAGACCCATTGCAGCTAGTAGTAAAATAATTAGTTGATCAACAAGGATAATTTTGATAATTGTTTATGTTATTTTTTTATACAAAAGTTTCATATATTCACTGGTTTCAGCTTCTGAAATCTCACCAGAGGTGACATGTTGTATATTGTAGTAAACTGAAAACCTTTGGGTCTGGAACTGTGTTACCTCAAAGTTACCTCTGAGAAAGTACATTTCTGAAATTTTATGTAATAGGAAATAATAGATTAATTGCGTAAATGATGACAGGTTAATTAATGGTGAAAATAGTTCCTAGTTGGAGCACTAGTTGCGGCCAAGTTCACACATAGAATTTCTGCTTCTATCTGTGGTGTTTTACTCGACTGAATCATTTTTTAACTTTTGGATGAACAGAAAAAATTGTGAATTACAATATGAGTATAGACTTGTTTTATAGGGTCAGGTCGGCCTAAGTACAGCAAAAAAAACCTCTTGTCGTCATCTTATCAGTCGATAGCAGTATGCAGAAATCCATGAATTCACTGAAATAAAATTGAGCAACTGGTGTGGCCTGCAGCTGGTTGATGTCTGTACACACCCTGCTCCGGCCTGCCACAGCTGTCAGGGCAGCAGTGGGACATTTGAATAGGGTGCGAGCGTTGATGGAGGTTGTAGGAAACAATGGAAGGATTGTGTCTAAATTTGGCTTTATCACTTTAACTCTGGCATTTCTGTGTGTGTGTGTGTGTGCGTGCGCGCGCGCGCGTGTGTGCGCGCGTGCATAAGTTCTGCAAGAGCCTTCAGCATTGGCACACAGCTGTAACTGTGCTGGTGGGTGGGGAAGCTGTCAAGACAGTGCTCATTTATAGAGGCATTTTCACATCAAAATTGACCTGAGTCAGTTGTTTATAAGGGACTATCTTTTAAATCTAAATTGTTGTCAGACTACACCTGAAAGAGGAAACAGGTGTGATTAACACGAATCTGTGCTGACAACACACAGACACACACGTACTGGTGTGGAAATCTGTGCCATTGCTGATTTTTCTTAGAAATCTTTGTTCTAGTAATGTTATCTGTACAGCCTCCAAAGTAAACTACAGTAACAGGTGATTAACCTCTGTGTTGTCTGTAGGTTATTTTTATCTTTTTAACATGGACCATTGCTCTCCAGAGGTGATGAAGAAACCACTTAACTCTGAAGCTGAAATGTTTAAAAATGTTAAAAAAGATTAAAAAGAAGTTAAAAAAAAAAAAAAAATCTGAGGACAAAACCGTTTGTATTTCATTTTCTTTATCATTCTTATTATTAAATGGATCCATGTTCAGCCACCAGTGATGCATGATTAACTTGTTTCATTCCCAGAAGTGTGTTCATAACCTCGCATGTTTGTCTGGTCATATCAGGGTTTGGTGTATACCATCACAGATGTGGAGGAAGTCCACCTCTGGATGGTGAAGCACTTCACTGAACATCCACTGTTTACACGTGTCCCTGATGAAGAACTGGTACGTTGACAAGGAGCTTTTCATCTCTGTGTTTAGGGGTCATGGCAACATTTATCTGCTTCTTGGAGTAAAAGAGGTCAATTCATGATCTTAAATTCTCTGAAGGGATTAGTCTGAGATTTTGGGACATACACTTCAGATGAGAAACTGAATCCCACTCTCATTTGTCTACATTTCATATGTAGCTACATCCAGCAGCTAGTCAGCTTAGCTTAGACATTCACACGATGATAGCAGAATGGGAAGGACAGAAAAACCTCCTTGAAACAGGGGGAAACAGCTGGTCTGGCTCTGCTCTCTGTGAGGTAACGAAACCTGCCCACCAGCATGTCTGAAGCTCACTAATTAAGATGCTACATCTTGTTTGTTTAATCCTTACAAAGACCAGAGAGTAAAAACAATAGTTCACTGTTTTACGTACAGGGACCAGTACGGGGACCAGTACTGGACCAATAACTTCTCAGTCTTCTCAGGTTATGTTGCAGCTGCTCTGGCTAAGCTAAGTTAGCCATCTGCCAGTGGTAGCTTCATATTTACTGTACAGACATGAGAGTGGTATCAAACTTCTCATCTAACGCGCAGGAAGAAAACTGATACATGACATGTTTCCCAAAATGTCTAAGTATTCCTTTGAATTAGCTGAATCACTTGTTATTATTTGATATTTGGTTTCACTTTGCTAACTAGATCCTTGGCACAAGAGGGATATCGTAGCTGTCAGAAATTCTTGACATCTCCAACTCAGAATTACATCTGCGACTGTCGAACTACTACGACAGTCAGTCAGCATAAGACAAAATAAGTTTTGTTTAGTTACTTTTTTTAATACTTAATATATCTATATATTTTTTTAAGTTTAATTGAGTTAACTTTCTCTGCATCTCTTAATGTGAATGTGTCCAATCTGCTTAAAGAAACAATCTTCTCTTGGCAGGTTGGCGACGTCATCATAACTCGTTTGGGTACGTGTACAGAAGAAGGAAAGAAAGTGCAGAGAAACGGAGGGAAGAATTTCCTCGCAGTTTTCCGGAGGATTGAGGATTCAAACTAAGACCAAACAGTTTGGACGTGCAGGAAGCTGGAATAATGGTCTTACGCAGTCATTCAGACACAGACTGCATGGGTGATACTGCTCTGTGGAGAGGCTGTGGTTTGTTCCCCAGGCAGATGAACAGTGGTGTTTTTTATTTTATTTTCTGGAATATGTGAACAAACATTTACATCATTTCCTGACGGAGGATTTGTTTGAGTTTTTTTTTTTTTTTCACACAATGTACATATTTCATTCCTCAGCTCACAAAAGACAGCACAAGGCACAAGGCAAGTAAATCATAAATGGATCTCTTCAGACTAGACTTGCAAGCTCTTTTGTCAAGGTTTTTTTTAATTATTGCCTCTTTTTAAAAAAAATATTTTCTTCCATTTGTTTTGCCAGAATTATCGGTGCTGTTTTGGATTTGCTGTAAATTCCTGCAGTTAAACTGTAATTCTTTCAGTAAAACAACTTTACTGTTCATTTACACACTTTGTAAATGAACTGAAACAACTATATATTGTAATTTTGTGTTGCAGTTATTTTGGGACCTTTATCACAAAACTGGACGACGAAGTTCGCTATTAAAATAAACCCCAGATTAGTTGCTTTTAACTTCAGTCGATGTCCTAGATTTGAAGAGGAGTTTAGGTTTTACTGAGCACAGATATCCAGCTATCTTTTGTAATCCTGCCTCAAGAGACAGAGCCTTGGTTTTTCCTATTAATTTGAAAGCAATTTGAAATGACTCATTGTGATTATATGAACTTCCTGGTATTAATTCACAGTATTGGCGACTGAATCTGAATTGGATTACTGAGTTGCTTGTTTGCTTTGGGTCATTATATGGTGTAAAAATAAACCAGTCTGCTGCGGCACGTCCTATATGAATTGAATGCAGCACACGGTGTTCAAATTCAAAGGAATGACTGTGAAATAGTCAAGTTTTTAGATGATAGACGATCATTTAATTACAGCTTTTATACTTAAAGACACTTGGAGATTACTTAATTGTTCTTTCGAAATATAGTTTAAATTTAATTCAATTATCACTTATTATCTGTCTGGTATTATCTTCTAGACGTGTCTGGTATGGATCAAAAGAGTTTGTAACAGAAACTGTGGCTTTCTCTGCTCATTTCATGATTTTAGCTGTATATTACACATTGGTAGTTTTGTCTGTCAGGAGTTTAGAAACGGGACAGTGCAGGTTTGAAGCTCTTTTGCTGCTGCAGGGGGTGGTGATTAAGAACAGGACAGCACATGCCTTAATGATAGAAACCCAGACACTGGAAAACTTTATATGATTGCAGAAAGTAATTGGAGGACTCAAACTAAAAATCATATTAATAATATTAAAGAACACTTCACTTTTGTGCTCTTTACTAAGGTTACAGTAAAATTTGTTTTCTGAAACTTTCCAAATCATACAACAGTATACCAAATCACAGTTTGTGCTTTTTGTCCTTTTCATAATAACAGCTTTCCAATCAATTTCTTTTGCACAACTCCTAAGTGATATAAAAATATAGATTACCTCCAGTATTGAGAGAAGAATTGTCCTGAAACAGCATCTGTGTCTGTGCAGTATGAAGACAGTATGTTTAATTTTCTCATCTCTCAATAGCCTTAGGTCTACAACACAATATGTGCTTATTTCCCATGAGCATGTTCGCCTAAGTTCATCTGTGAACACATGATGAACATAAATGTAAAATACACACGTACAGCAGTATTTGCTCAGACCCATAATGAAAATAGTTGAAACTCTTGAAAGTGAAGCATTCTTCCTCTGTACTCATCTGTTATTTATTGGATAGCTATAAAATAATTAGTTAAGCCATGAGGGGAGAAAATAATTGCTCAATTAACATTTTTATTATAAGGATATGGAGATGAGTGTGTCATGTACAGCATTAATCATTAAATAATAAATGGTTTGACTGACAGAAACAAAGCAGGCATAAATAGCTGCTATCTAGCAGTGATGTTCACATTCAAAACCTTTCCCAAAACAACAACACATAACACGATAATGTTTTCACATCACCTATGTTATATTTTATTGTAGATAGATGGGTTGTAATCGTTACAATACCATGTTCATCATATCACAAAAACAGAAATAATCTCTTGACTCTGTGGCCAAAAGAAAAGAAAACTTGACCCAATGTCCATTTACTCTGTGTTTCTGGAGCTTTTAGCCACATCTCATGGCTCTCCATAACAAGCGAGCAGCTACATGTGCTGAGGAGGCCCACCAGATGTGACTGAAAGCTTTAGAAATTCCAAGTAAGTTTACCTTGTGTTAAGTTTTTACCAGACTGTTCTTCTGAAGGTTTATTTCCTCAAGTCTATGTATTCTTCGGTAAATACAGGAAGTATTCACAGAATCTTTTATGGTGTGAAAGCGTTAACCAGTCTAGTGTAGTGAGCCGCTGTTCTGTTATCACTTATGATTGCCATGTGGTAACAAAGCCTGTTGAGTCAGCCCATGTAACATTTTAGTACCATCAGGTCATCGAATAAGAGTTTAATTAAATGCACTGCAGGGGAAACACAGAGAGAGAAACTTAATGATTAGCATTTGGCAAAACTAGTAAAGCAATGTAGATGATGCATTTGCCTCATACCCAAAGAATTTGTTGCACCTGAACGTCAGAATGTTATCGAGGTCAAAGGTTAATGCCCCTCTGAACGTGTTTACAGAGGCAGCCATCCACCACTGTTCCAACCATTTTATACTGTGATGTGTTTAAACGTAAGTCACTAATTTCATTGTCACCTTCCTTCTCTTTTGCAAATGATTTGGCTTCAAGCTGCTCTCACTCCTGCCACGTTAAAGCAGTACAGTTTGATATTGTGAGAAATACGCTTATTTACTTTCTTGGTGAGAATTAGATGAGAAGATTAATATGAAAAAGATTTACCACCATTACCTGTGTGATAAAAGTTACAGCCATGAGCAGGTTAGCTTGGCTTAGCTTATCTTAGCTAAGTATAACTTAGTGCAGACTGGAAACATGAGGAATCGGGTAGCTAGCTAGGTAACACAATCCTCCTACCAGCAGCCGGTATGGTGAAGTTATGTGCTGGACAATTTCTTGCACTGGAGCAGGAACTTCCTGAAATAACCTACAACATAAAATCACAATTTGTTTCTACACAGTGGATTTTGTACACATTAAACAAACAAGATTTAACACATTTATTGTTGAGCTTTAGGTGCTGGTAGGTGGAGTTGGAGCTGTTTCCTCCTGTTTTCAGTCCTAATACTAAGCTAAGCTACCTGACTGTTTGCTTTATACTTATAGTCTAACAGATCAGTGCTCTCATATAACTTTCAACTATCTGTAATTCCTCAGTTTTCATCCTCCTAGACTTTGTATAAAGCCGTTGATGCTGTTAACCACCAGACTCCAGCACAAGTCAAGAATACTATCTCTAACATTTTCTACTTTTCCAAGCCACTGGCACCTGACTACATTTTCTTTTCCTCCCTGATACTGAGATTGAGGTGTGTACAATATCTCTGCTTCCTAGTTGAGGTCTCCAGCTGGATGTTTGCCCGCCACCTCAAGATCAGCCTAAACCAGACTGAGCTGTTGTACTTCCACAGAAAAGCTTGCCTTGTTCGTTCCCACAGCATTAACAACCCCGGTGAGATTCTACACAACCACATCAGAGCGACTCTGCCACCCTGCAGGCTTGAATTCAGCATCAAATCCTTTCTTACTTGGGCTTTTCAGGTCTGGACTAATGAGAAACCACTCCTGGCCTGAGGTTCCAACCTCATTTTTTCAGTCCCTTCAACCCAACAAAGAACTGTTCACTTTGTATTAATCTTCTCCCAATTGTCCTTGGTTCACCCCATACTGCTTGTGACTTCTAAGGAGAAAAAATGATGATCACTGAACTTCAGACAGCAGCCTGTACCCCTTTCCTGCTATGACTTTATCATTTTTTCTTTACCTAAAATCTCCCCTCGGGCAAGAATAACTTCTCTGCTTAAGTGACAGCTGAAGAATCATTCCCTGTCATCCTGTCATTTGTTGCAGTCTCATCTCTTCAAGAAACATTCATGTCATATTTCAGTTTTCTCCTCCCACTTTTTATGCTGGACTTTATTTAAAAAAAAACATACTTTGTTTTCCTTATATTTGCCTTGCACCTTATTTTTCATGGGATAATTTAAGGTTACAGAAATTACATGTAACATCCGGCATCAGGGTCTTACTATCTTTTCTGCTGATATGTTATTACAATGTTGATGATGGGTTTAAAACTTGCTCCACAAAAGAACATTTAATTGGACACTGGAAAAAATAATGTGTCTTGTAAAATAGAAATGTAGTAGATATTAGTTTTATAAATGGAAACAGAAGCCTTGACACAGTCACTTCAGGCTTTGGTTCTACCCTGGTGTTCATTGCTTTGTCCCCTTTCATTTCAAACAAACTTTTTTCAGGGGTAAAATCAATCACTTTTATGTAAGAAAGTCCAAAGGCACAGGTATCTCTTTCATTCAGGCTTCATGCTGCACAGTATCTTGGTACTAGTTTCCATTACATTTAATGGAGCAAACTCTTCGAAAACCTTGACATCAAAATAAATAAAAAAATCTTTAAGTCAGAAGAGTAAACCAACCCTCTGAGAAAGAGTCAAATTAAGGCAATTTCCGTCACAAGAGTCGTACCCACTATTGAAACAATACAGTTCTCTTTATTGCAAGTCCGGTTTATGTCATATGTATACGATGAATAGTAGGAAATGTGATCTGTTCAAACTTTTCAAAGTAAACTTTGCTGCTGATGGACGCCAGTAATTAACTTGAAGTGGAGAGCAGCTACAGCCCTCTGTAACAGTTTACACCTGCATCTCATGACATCATGACTGCTTCATTATTTAAGTCAGTTTGCATCAGGTCACCATAATGACTGCCTGCTGAAGATAACCTGCTGCATGCTGGCTATAGGTTAGGGTGAATCTGTACTTTGTCCGTTGTATAACAAAGTGAGTTTGTAGCTCTGTTTGTCTTCGGAGCGACAAACAGAGTGACTCTGGATCTGTCTTTCATTTGACCTTTTAAAAAAATTTCTTCTCCACTTTGTTTTTGGCATGGGGGTTTATGATGCCCATCGGTTCATCTGCCTGTCAACACTTTTTCCGAAACTAATGGCCACATTTCAATGAAAATTCTCCTTGTATGTTAAGTACTATATAAAACATGCTATATAAAAGCTAAGACTCCACAGTAAAAACAAGCCTCAGAGGAAAGCAAATCCAGAGATACTTTAAAGTGGGAAGAATAATTAAAACCATAGAGATGAAGAATGTATCAATCAACTAGTAGTATATGTCCTGGCAGGAGAACGATCAGCAAGATGTAGACAAGGCATGTAGTCAGAGTGTCACTGTACAATACATCTGGCCGGGAAGAATGTGGAGGACAGCAGCTTAAAAACCATTTTTGCTTATGTACAGCTTCATCCAACAGATGTGATTTGATGTTATTGATGTAACTACTACAAAAGGATGATTCACACTCACTCTTTCGTTGGTTTTCCTGCGCAGACTCCCAGGCGGAGCGTATATTATAGATTTTAGTGAAAAATCATTGCAGAGAATTTCCTGTGTCATTACATACAGTAGGTGTGTCACATACGGCTCAGGAACAAAGAAAGTCTTTAATCAATCACATGTTTTGCCATCACTAAGGTGGAGAGGGCACATCTGGTGTCCAGATGTGTTCTTAATTTAACAGATGTCCTTCACCACACTTTAAACACACATTCATTCATGACATGAAGATATTTTTTTTAAACTGCACAGCCTTTATCAATTACCGCATATATGTCAATAAAAATCATTATTCAGTAATTTCACTGCTCTAGTTTTATTCTTCATTACCGCATCATCATATGCTGTATGTTCACAAGCAGCTGTTGTTGTAAGTGACTCTGTAATCACTCTCAATCCTGAACTGGTTTCCAAACAGTGAAGAGCAACTTAATACAACATGAAGGTATAAATTAATACTCCAGGACTCCGAGCCAGTTTCACCCATTAGAGCTTGTCTCAATCACTGAAATTGTGGTTATTGTTTGAGTGATTATGTCCTAATGTTGTGATTCCCAAAGGCTATCATAAACTAATTGTACTGTAAATTCTAAAATGGATATTTGGGCAGTTGTCAGGGGAAAGCTAACTAATGACCTTAACTAAACTTATAATAAATAAAATAAAATCATAACACATTCCTGTGATGCTGGTATTTACTATATTTACACCAGTAAACTGCTTTCCACCAGCATGAGTCACTGGTTACACAAACACCTCACGGTGCATGTAAGCTGGTTAGCAAGTGAGCAGAGAGGCTGTAATAGTAAAAGTAATGGTTCAACTGTTTATAGTCATCTAAAACTAATGGATAAACAGATTTGGCATAAATCAAGAACACACCTTACTCACTGAGGGACAACAGTTAACACAACCACGACACACACAGGTGTGCACCTCCGGGCACATATACACATATCCATAAAATACTGAACTGCCTGAGTTTAGATGGCTGTTTGAGACTTACAACTTGGTTTTAGGGTAAGGATCAGGTTTGGGTTGTTGGGAGTTGGGGGTAGGGGTTTAGGCATTCAGTTGTAATGGTTAAGGGTAAGGTAATGGGCTAGGGAATGCAATATGTCAATTACATGCCCCCACAATTACAGTAAAATATATACATACAATGGGCTCCAAAAGTCTGAGAACACCCTCCCAATTTTTGTGTGTGTGTGTGTGTGTGTGTGTGTGTGTGTGTGTGTGTGTGGTGTGTGTGTGTGTGTGTGTGTGTTGGACTTAGAAACTGGACTGTCTTGAGGAGTTATATGAGAAATTACAACTCACTTTGTAAGCACAAACTTCCACCTTGAAAAGATACCTTCATGATACACAATCAAACCTTTGTGTGTGTGTGTAAAGACAGTTCTCTGATACCACCCAGACAGGCAGACTGCAGCCATGAACTTTAACACACTAGTCTGGGAGTCTGCCCCTTCTGGGCACGGGGCCAATACAGTAAAGGAAAATACCTCTCAGGCTATCCCTGCCACACTCTATAGCATGATCTATAACTGGGCCACATCAGTCATTACTGCACGACAGCACAAAGAAGCCATTCTTTCATTGGATTTCTTACTATGTTTTTAATAATCAATATTTTATTAATCCCCCAGTTCCTCAGGCACGGACAGATTAATTAAAAATGTCGCGCTTTGGGGAGAGTTTAATTTGTGTCAGCTTCTTGTGTGGTCTTCAAGTACCAGTTTCTTGTTCAGTTTCTTTCTGAAGATGAGTATCTGAGCGTTTGTGCCAAAGCAAAAATGTGAAGATATGTGCATCTTTCCTAGAAAAGCTAAAAGCAAGAAGTGCAAAGAGTTTTTGTGATATACATTTTCATTGCAGTTATATATGCAGCCTGATGTCAAAAAATCCAAATTTCTTATCAGCAGACCGATAAAATATCTTGGGTTTGATTTGTTTGCAGTGTATTGAATAAGACCAACTTTTAAACCAGGTGACCTGGTTTAAAAGTTGTTTATGTGTTCATGTAAATTTCAGAGGTCACTGTTTATCTTTCTCTCTTGATGATAACTCGGCATCTTCCACTCAGGAAGTCTCGTGTATAGACGTTTTCTGACAGAGTGGGCTTGATCTTTGCTCTATGCTGCACTTTCATCCTTATTACCAAACATCGAAGGTTGAAATCTGAAGTCTGAATCACATGTTCAGGTCACGTACTGTAAATAGTGAGGTCAAATCTGTGGGGATTGCTGAAGTACTTTAAAATGGTCTTCCAGTTCAACCCTTTTCACCTTGAGGTTTTGCTCAATGCAGCTGGAGCTGTTGTCAAGTGTTTGCATCGATGTCATGTTCGTTAACTATGATCACCAAGGTGCAGTCTTATCTAACTTTGTTATGTCAGTGTCTTTCTGCTGCTAGTTTTCTTGTTCATGCTTTTGTTATGTGTATAGTTTTCTTGCACCTGCCAGTCTGCAGAGCAGACCTATTAGAGTAAATTTCCTGAAATGTTCTATCCTATCTTTCCATGCAGACAAATGCACACCAGTAGGTCCATGTAAATTGCACCAAAACTAGCCCAGAAGCATCGAACAACTTGGGTTGTTCAGTTTTTTTAGCACAAATTTAGTTTAGCCCCCAGCCAGATAAACCATGCACACTTTACTTGACCTTTGTAGACACATGAGATTAGCCCAGAAAATAAAGATCAAAACACAATGAGCAAGTGTTCTGCACTAGATCCCACACCACCAACTAACTGCTAAAATCAAAATGTCATGCATCATGTCAGAAGTGACCCTTTAACCTGGCAGCAGATTGGCAGGACATGTGATGTTGCAGTGTGAAGAACTTCTCTGAAATAAATTTCTCTGAATCACTGTTTCACTTAGCAAAACTCCTCGCTGCCTGTTCATTACTAAGTGTGCACATCACAGGGCACAGGCCTGTAACACTGTAGTAAATCTACAGGATACTCCTGCATAAATAATATGTTGGACTGCTGTTATGCTGCACATCATTATAAGGAGAGAGAGAAAAAAGCTAATATCTCATTTTTGGAACTACTTCTAGGCTGCCGGGCTCATTTTCAAGCACCAACCCATATTTCTTTCTCCTTCAGGGTGCACACATTTATATACGCACCTGTAAGACTGTAGCATTTGGCTGATATATTGTCATCATAACTTATGATTGAAAATGGTTATGACGTTTTATTGGGGTTATAGGTAGCAGGATGATTATTAATCATATATTTCAGAAAAATTACACACAATCATCATTGAAAAAGTACAGTATAGGATTGCATGTGTTTCTTGGCACTAAACAGCCAGTCAAATAGCCAGTTTGACTGCCAGCCAGTTAAATAATCTTTGTGCTGATATTAAAAAACGAAACTGAGGTCCAGGCATCCAGGTCCAGGCAATGTTTCTCTTTTAATGTCAGGGAAAAACCTGTCATCCAGTTGCTGCTACCTATTTTGAATTATGCTGATATTGTGTGTCATAAATTTTACTATGTGCAATCTTTTTACTTTTAAATGTTATTTACTATAGTTTACATGGATGTATTTATGTTTATATTCACTTTGAATATATTCATTTTAATGACGATGTTTATTTCAAGCAGTTTTTACAGTATTTACAAGTATTCATTAATCCACTTTGATCAGATTTGTCTCTCTGATCCCTCAGTGTCTAGAGAAATTATAAAAAATTCTCTTTTGATGGTTTGACATTAACCTATTTTAGCCTTTTACATGTTTTCTGTGCACCTCCCAATAGTTGATCAAATGTAATATCATGTCAGGACCTTCTTGAAAATTAAAGGCTCATCCTGTAAGCAATAGATATGTTTGAATATATGATAGTGGATATGAAAAATACAGTAAGAGATGAAACACACTCGTCCCACTGGAACTGCAGATGCTTTCCATTATGCCTCATTATTTTATAGCTTAGGATTGTCAGTCGCTCCTCTGTGTTTCTCTGAAACTGGGTGATCTCTAGATTTCTAGTTAGAGCATACGAAATGTGGGATCAAATGTCAAAGCAGATTCTGAGTACAGCCCTGGGGTTGTTACTTCACAGTCCACACACATGGTGCTTTGGACAACTTCCAGTTTGAATGAAATCAGGTCAGGATTTTCTCCCTCGCTAGGAAAGCCACCAAGTCAGAAAAAGAATTGGTTATAGCTGAGTAAACAAAGCACCAGCAGGTCTGGAAAAGAGACAGGGAATCCCTGCCTATTTTTCCTTTTTAAACTTAAAATAATGTTCCATTGTCTTTGTGGATGTACACCCTCTACAAACTTATTCTTCTTATAGCCTGTTGATGGGACTTAGTTTGCATGGCCAAGTCAAAATTTGTGGCACTTAGAGTGACTGTTTCTGCTTGGTTTTGATCTGTCTTTTTAAGGTGGAACTAACCTCCAGCCCTCTTATCTCTGTCAAACAGACCTGGTTTCTCTCTTTTAAATACATTGGATCTATAATAACATTGGCCTTGAAGATCACAAGACAACATATCCACAAGTGCGTGATCGCTCTAAATATGTCAGTCTGCTGCACTATCAGAGAGCAAAGTGCTTCACAGAAGAAGAGATAAGCCTGAACAGTAACGGGGAAGTCATGTATTATTCATCCAGGACCTCCACGTGTGCTGTCTCTGGGATGGTCTGAGCTCAGCCCTCTGATTGGACACACCTTCTTCTCAGCTCACGCCTTCCCAGTCTCATCCGGGCGGGGCTTGCGCTGGATTTACACCCATGATTGGCCCAGAATAAGAAAATTTACAGCTTTATCTCCGCAGGTTCGCGGAGCAGGTCGCGCGTTATAAATAGAGGCTCCAGCCGGGGAAACCAAAATGAGCCCCGACAACCAAGGGATCCGCGTCCGGCCACCGCTCCATGATCTTTGTGAGAAAGATGCTGCAGCAAGCTCTTAGAGTATCCGGCCGGAGCGCCTTCCCCCTGGTCAAGTGGATGGAGAGATGGGCTGAGGGCGCATCAGCAGGTCCGGAGGGCACCAAGCAGCAGGCGGTGAGGACGCTGGACTACATGCCCGGACCGTCGTTCGCCAGCTTCGCCTGGGACTTGTTCGCCAAACGGGGGCTGTCACGGCTGCACGAGTTACAGGTAGGATGATGAAGTTCAACATGGATGAAGTTAAAGAGGAGCCAAAACACGAATATTTACAATGCCTGCATTTTTAATAGAAATGCGTACAGCTCCGGCTGCATCATAGTGGACAGGTGAAGAAAAAATACTGATACACAGGTGGTTCAATGGCATTATTAATAGATTTCTTAAAAAAACTTATTTGATTGATAGGTGGCGGTAAAGAATGAGCTGCATTTCTTATTTGAATATTAGTGCTTAAAAAGTCCCTCCAGATATGTTTTAAGATATTTAGAAAAACTCTGCTTTGAGTATTAATTTGTGTGTTTTTTTTCCACAAAGATCCTAAATTTACTAGATAAAACTTATTAATAAACACATCTAGGCTGCTCCTCCAACCCCAGTGAAAAATCTACGAAAATGCAAATGTTCACTCACTAGACACAAAACGTCTCCTACTTCACTTAAAAAGTCCATGTGCACTGAAGGGTTTCCCACTTGTGTAAGCTGCATACTGCACCATGATTGGCTTTCAAGCTAGATGTGATGTTGTGTAAGATGTAAGGTGAGCACAGCAGATGAATGGGGAAAAAAAGCCTTCCAGTATAAAAGCAGTGAGTGAAGGAGGGCTTTAATCTAAAAACCTCCCTTTCGAGAAGTAATTGGACAGTGATGTTCTCTGTATCCACTGATTTATAATGTTTAAAATACAGACGGGTGACAAATGAAAAACCAACATAAAGTGTCTTAGTAAGGTGTTGGGCCACCAAATGTTGTACTGCCAGAACAGCGTAAATGCACCTTAACATTGATTCTACAAGTCTCTGAACTCTACTGGAGGGATGAACAACATTCTTCCCAGATAATCCCTCATTTGGTCTTTTTGATGGTGGTGGTGTGCACATCGGTTCAAAATCTCCCAGTTCAGTTGGGTTGAGATCTGGTGACTGCGAAAGCCATAACATATGATTCACATCATTTTCAAACTCATCAAACCACGCAGTGACCCCTCGTGCCCTGTGGATGGGGGTATTGTCAGCCTGGAAGAGACTACTCTCATCAGGATAGAAATGTTTCATCATAGGATAAAGGTGCTCACTCAGAGCATCTTTGTATTGATTTGCAGTGATCCTACCCTCTGAGCCGACAAGTGGGTCCAAAACATGCCAGCGAAATGCCCCCCACGGCATAACAGAGCCCCTGGATCCCCTCACTGTAGGGGTCAAGCATTTACACCTGTACCATTCCTGACCACAACATCGGACCCTGCTTACTGACGTCTTTCCCATAGATCCAAATGCAGATGTCACTTAAGTGATTGTTCCTATTGAAACACGAGCCAGCTGAGCAGTCTTAGTGACTGAAGCTCCTGCCATCTATGTACCATGCAGTGCACCTGTGTGGGAGCATCTGCATTAGTTATATTTCTCCACTCATTGTTTTTTCTTAGATTTTTCTATTACTGCTCATCCACTGTGCAGTAGGTCTGTAAAAAACTTAAGTAATTTACCCATCTTCTATCAAAATGTCTGCTAAGTGAATATGATTTGGCTGATCAAACTGTGCCTAAGTTATATATCCTCACTGAAAATTATCTAATCATTAGTAGTTTAGAAAAGCCTGCAGGCATCTTTATCTCGGCACTTGGCTTTGAACTAAAAGAGAGTGCAGTCAAAGATGATGCCAGTCATCTTTTAGCCTGCAGTGTTTTTACAAGGTCAAGCCTCTGTCTCATGTTCCAGCTGGAAGGAGTGCAGCGGTACGGCCCGATGTGGAAGGCCAGCTTTGGCCCCATCCTCACAGTTCACGTGGCTGACCCAGCGCTCATCGAGCAGGTACTGAGGCAGGAGGGTCAGCACCCAATGCGCTCTGACCTTTCCTCCTGGAAGGACTACAGGAAGCTCAGAGGACATCACTACGGACTCCTGACATCGTGAGTGTTGCATAACCACTTGCATGTATTCTGACTTGTGGCAACTTTTCTGTCCTCTCCCCTCTCAGAAACCCTAAATCACAACACAATGATAAACCAAATGTAACATGTGGTATGTGATGTAAATGAGATGAGTGACTACAACAAAGATGAGGTGCTCAGACATCGACCATCCTCTCCTCAACTTATTTGATTCACTTACATGAAACTATTTTGATCCAGGAAATCCAAAAAACATAACTAAAGAGGTAATTGCTTTAACCACAAACTAAGATTAAAAAAAGTGTAATATTTAGAAGTCAGACTTAACAAAACTTGCAATTATTTCCTGTCTTACTGTGTATACTGAATGTATACATCAAGTTTGTTTTTTTGCTGATTGTGAATGAAGTACAGTGGAGAAAACCCTTTCAAAGCAGCAGTTAGACACTCCCTCTTGAAACCATAAAGTACTACAGTTCAGCTGTATGCACAGATGCCTGTCAGTATTCAGCCTTACTCTGTGTGTGTTCCTAGTGAGGGGGAGGAGTGGCAGGCGGTCAGAAGTCTCCTGGGGAAGCACATGCTGCGGCCAAAGGCGGTGGAAGCCTATGACAAAACCCTCAACAGCGTGGTCAGTGACCTCATTGCCAAACTTCGCCTCAGCAGACGTCCTCAAGGCCTCGTCACTGATATCGCCAGCGAGTTCTATCGCTTCGGCCTTGAGGGTAAGTGTTCATGTAGTCTGATGCGTGGAAATGTCACGCATCACCACAGGGTGCACCACACCATGTAAACATTGGTAATTAGTGCCAGCCGCATGCAGAAAGCAATAACATGTGATATCACTGACATTTGAAACATACATGCCTGTCAAAGCCTGACATGCTATAATAATTTCAACATTCCTCCTTAGAGCTGCTACAAGTAACCTTCATCTCACCTTCACAGTGATGAATAAAAGTTGTAATACTGCAAAATAAAAATATTCCATTACAGGTAAAGTAAAGTTATACTTAAATAAGAACACAGTAGTATTATTAGGAAAATATACTGGAAGCATCAAAAGTAAAATTACTCATAAAGTAGAATGGCCAGAATGGAGTTTTATGTTATTATAAATATTATACCGTATTTATTGGGTAATTGTAATTGATATATTACTGTGTAAGCATCATTTAATGTTAAAACACTAATTTAAACTACATTAGATACTTCTGAATAGTTTAACCTATAACTGCAATATATTTTATGAACAGATCATATGTTTTGTATGTTAAGTACCTACAGCTGTCAGATAAATGTAACAGTGTAAAAAGAACAATAAACCCTCTAAATGAAATCGGGCAGAAGTAGTAGTAGTAAAAATGGAAATGCTCAGGTAAAGAACAAGTACCTTCAAACTGTACTTCAGTGAATGTACTTTGTTACTTTCCACCACTGCACCTTTCCTGAGTACATGGTTTTCCAAATGTGATTTAAGAGGCAGAACTTTCCACATATTTGCGATCAAGTTTCTCAGTTTGAGAAAGAAAGAAAATGGTCTGCGGATACACAGATCAGAATAAAAAAAAAAAATGAAACTTGCTCTCAGCCTCAAGGCTCCTGAACAGTTAATCCTGCAGGAAAAGAGACCTACATTCATTCATTTTCCTCTCCCAAGTTTTTGCAGACTAAACACAGAGTCAATCCTGCGTGGTTGCACGCATATATCTCAAACATTTACTCTACCGTCGCCAAAACGGCTGTGTTGTTGAATGGAAGCTGGGCCAAGAACTAGACTGTGACAATTAGGAAGAAACTAAATGTTGCCAAAGGAAAACAACTGTCTAATTGCCTATCATTGTCACCAGTTAACCCTTCATAGTCTAATCTGAAAGATCCAAACAATTTAAACTTTCTGGCTTGTATTTACAACAAATGTATAAGTCAACAATTTAAAGAAATAAGTACATTAACCCATCAAAGATATTTTGCATGTTGGTTGTTTTGATTCCACTTTTAAAGCGGCTAATATTCCATCCATGTTCTTCAACCCACCCCCCCACCCCTTCTTTGTTATATTGTTGTTTCTTAGTATTGCTTAATATAACCATAAAGTTATTTCTGAGCTCTGTTATTATGATGGAGCAGCTGACAACTTGAAACTCCTTATTTAATTTTTTTCTTTCTTTTTTTTTTTTCCAACAGGCATTTCCTCTGTGTTGTTTGAATCCAGAATTGGTTGCCTGGATCCGGTTGTTCCTGAAGAGACAGAGCGTTTCATCCAGTCAATCAACACCATGTTTGTGATGACGCTTCTTACAATGGCCATGCCAAGCTGGTTGCACCAGCTGTTCCCTAAACCCTGGAACATCTTCTGTCAGTGCTGGGACTACATGTTTGATTTTGGTAGGTTATTTCTCATATTGCATCATTTGAATTCGGTGTTAGGAAATGGCAGGACGATATATGCCTGCTTGTGAACAATACAAATACAAAACACAGAAGCCTCAGTTAATATTCAAACTAAAGACGCACCACACAAGTGAGCACCTCACTACAACATGCGACCAAAACAAACATGGGGATGGAACATAATTCATGTCTTTCCACAATTCATGTAATTAAATTCCTTCCGTTCTGCTCAGTCCCCATTGGCTGTTGCTGGTTTCTACTTAGCACTGGGTTTGTCGGCCCACTCACTCTTACAGTACATTAAGACTTATCCAGATCTGAGACGTCAAAATTGAACATGTTTAAAATAATCACGCTGACCTACACTGGATCAGGAAGCAGGAGATTAAAGGCCTTAACCCTCACGCACTACGAGACCATCTGCACTGTAACAAATGTGAAGTCTTGATCTTGAACACCAGTCATGATGATCAAATTGTGGTTGTAATCAACCAAACAGTTGTGTTATTTTTCCTTGAATTTGGAATACACACACTGTGCAGTATCCTTGAGTGAGGGAGTTTATTTCACATTTACCTTCATTGTCATAATGGCCCATAATATCTGTGCCTGTAGCAAAAGGTTACATCGACCAGCGCTTGACAGCCGAAGCAGAGAAAGTTGCTCGTGGAGAGAAGGTGGAGGGTCGTTATCTCACCTACTTCCTGTCCAAGACGGGTCTGCCCATGAAGACTGTCTACAGCAACGTCACGGAGCTGCTTCTGGCAGGAGTCGACACGGTTAGTACGATCCCTCTGTCCTCTTCTTCACCAGATCCTGAACAACAGATTTTTCAAACTGATGTCTTACTCTCACGTTTCAGATCTCCAGCACTATGTCCTGGTCCTTGTATGAGCTGTCCCGTCACCCTGAGGTGCAGGCCTCGCTCCGGGACGAGGTGTTGACTGTACTGGAGGGTCGAAGGATACCGGAGGCGGCGGATGTGGCTCGCATGCCTCTCCTAAAAGCCACAGTCAAAGAAGTGCTTAGGTATAAACCAAGAGGTTGTTGTTATTTTCCTACCAAACATCTTATTACTAATGTACAAGCTAATCATGCCTTCATTTTTCATTTTTCAGGTTGTACCCTGTTATTCCTGCAAATGCTAGAGTAATTACAGAGAAAGACATCCAGGTTGGAGGCTACCTCATCCCTAAAAATGTAAGTGTGTTGAGCAAATACAGGGACTTAATATTCACAAACCTTCCCTTTTTTTTTTTTTTTTTACATTTTTTGTCACAGCCTTATGCTAAAATCGTTTAAATTGATTTTTTCCCCCATCAATCTACACTCATTGATACCCTGTGATGTTTTATGTTAATTATTCATCAACACATATCTGATGATAAAATCTCTCCATCCAGACTCTGATCACCCTGTGCCACTTTGCAACATCACGGGATCCAGCCGTGTTTCCAAATCCAGATGAATTCCAGCCTCATCGATGGTTGAACAAGGACAACACTCATCACCCATACGCCTCTGTACCGTTTGGGGTGGGAAAACGCAGCTGCATAGGTCGTCGTATTGCTGAGCTGGAGCTCTATCTTGCTCTTGCAAGGGTGAGTTGACTTTGACTGAATTTAGTATCTTTTTACAATAGGAGGAGCCAAATCTGGATTTAATCCAGACTGAGTCTCTAGTTTTAATGAAATAAACAAAAAGGTAGTAAATCCAGGTCGATTTACTGTTCATTACAGTCACAATGCATGTATTCAAAACAGCTTTAAACTGTTTTCATGTCATCAAAAAATGTTTAAACATATATTTTTTTCATAAACTGCTGTATTACCAGCACATCAGTTTGCTGCACATTTCTTGGAATAATGTGAGAAACTAAAAGAAGGAATTTTAAGTCACTGTGCAAATGCAGCTCCTAATGATTTAACTTGATTATTTAATCAAGGTATTTCAATTAAGAGTCACTCACCAACATTTATCACATGATGACCACTTCATTTTATTTTTTTTAAATTTTAGTCACCCTGTAGTAAATCTGTTTCCTCCGTTTCTGATCTCATTAGATCCTAATAGAGTTTGATGTGAAGCCAGATCCAGAAGGGGTTTCCGTGAAGCCTATGACACGGACGCTTCTAGTTCCTGAAAATGTCATTAGCCTCCAGTTTATCGAACGGTGACCTACTCTCCTGAGCTGATCAGTTACATGAACATGAACGTGAGTCTCTCAGCAGTGGTTTCTGGAGCACTAGCAGGCGGAGTTATAACAGGAACCGTGAGCCTGCTGCACACAGTGGATCATGTCAGAGTGGAAGTTCAACCTTCGACACATCAAAGGTCAAAGCCCTCCGTACCTTTAACCTCGTTTGTACAGGCTGACATGTGGAGAAGGACAAATGAACGAAGGATGAGGAGTGGCGGCTCATCACTCAGGTTTTCCACTGGGCGCGGTGTAACTCCATATTTAATACTGTGTTTGTTTGTTTTTTTTTTAAATAAAAATGACCATTAAGCACTTATTTGCACAGAGGCCACAAGCAAGCCATTGATCTCTAACACATTTCAACAGACTTTTAATTTTATCCGTAAAATGAGTAAGACCATTTTCCATATCATGGAATATGTATGCCAGTATTTGAAGCTGATATTTCTCTGGATCTGGTAACCCCTTCCTAGATCTGATTATAAACTCTGATCTTGTGCACTCTTAAATACACACAGTAAATTCACACAGTACACCAGTATCAGCAATTTCCTGTGTGTCCTGATTATGCAAACATTTCATTTCCTGTAAATGTCATTACAATGTATTGAGAGGCACGTTACATTTTTCTCTGAGTCTGAGACATACAGTGTGCTGTAATTATTCAAGAGTATTAGCAGAGTCCCAGACTGGCACATGGAGACACTGTTTCTAATACCTCCAGCTCTTATTTAGCTGCTGTGACAGAGTTGTGTAGATATGATGTTCAATATATTGATCAAACTGTATTTTATAAGGTGCTTTTGGTAAAAAGCTTTTAGTGACTGGTTTCCTATTAAAAAAATGGCAGCTGTTGAAATTATTCCTGTATAGGAATATACCACTGAAATCTGAAAAGTATAGGCCATTCTGCACTCAGGCTTTGTAAATCTGACTGTATTGTCTTTAAAATGTACATATATGCAACAATTCATCAATGTAGCACAATGCAATTTTATCTGTCTTTAATTTGTTTTATTTTACATCTAAACTTATGAGTGATATACCGCCATTTTGTAAACTTGGTAAGTTTCTGTATTTATTTTAATTTAACACATTTTGAAACAATGTCTGTAAATGTCAATAAAAGGTTTCAAGTTGCACCTGTGCCTATTTGTTGATTTTATTTAGGCTAATTAATGAGAATCCAGTTTATATCCATAAAATCACTTGTTTCTTTTGTGTTAACACGATGCCTACCCAAGCATTTAAATCTCCTTTAACACCATCAGCTGCATCAGATTAGGTCTAACCCATCAAACACTTTGTAATAGTCATTAGTTTGATGCCAGTGAACAACCACAGGGCACGTAGGCAGTAATTTCTAGAAAACACATTGCTGAGTAACAAAGATCGTGTGTGACATGTGGACTGAGTGTGAGCTGTGGCGCAGCAGCTGTGGGTCAATAATTTGGACAAAAATCACTTCACTGCCTTGTTTATTACAGTACATCTACCTGTCCTTTAGACGGTGAAGAATTATGTTTAACATTAAACTGAAGATCCACCTCAAAACATAAGTCATGCTATTTAACACTAGAAATTAATTCAAAATGTGACATCAGATCTGTAAATGTATTTCTTGTAGCATTCACCTGTATGTATATTAGTTCTGTGCACTGCACTTACTAAAAATTTGACATGGAAGTACTAAAGACTATATGATCAGTATTTGACTATGAAGTAATGCATCATGGGAGAAACGCCACTAAGGTTGAGAGAAATGCTGTTTTTGCTACGCTATACTGGGTAAACATGCACAGGCATTGGAAGAACTATACAGCTACACTGGGAAAGTTTTAGTTTCCTGTTGGGAAAAGGAAAAAGAATCACTGGAAGAATAACTGTAAGTCTAACAGCACCATTTCCTGTCGTGCCCCCATGGTCCTTTATGATTCTGAAGGTTATGGTAGGTAATGATGAGGTGGTTCTTGGATTACTGAAAACGTGATTTCAGTTGATTTTAAATCAGTTAATTCTAATTATTTATTTATTTATACAAATTTATATGTTAATACATTTTATGGGGTGCAAGTACTAGTAATTGTGGCCCCATGTACTACTACTAGTAGTAGTAGCCTGCTATTGGGCACAGAAGGAAGGAAGTCATGATATCATGACAATGTCATTGCGCTAAATGCAACTCTATTTTTTTGATAGATCAGCAAACAGCTAGTTTTAAGGTCGTCAGAAAATAAAGCAAAAAAAACGGGACAAGTCACTCATTTTGAAATACTTACGGTAGGTGTGGATTTCATGTAAATTATTAATCTATATATACAGTCGATCCAGGTCTACACTCCAGTCCAGGAGGCGGCGGTAAAGCTCCAATCAAACCTCACAGGAAGAAAACAGCAGAGAAGCTAATGCTAGCTAACAGGCATACGTCAAATCAATTTAGCCAAGTGACCATGTAGCTAGCAGTGAGGTGTTGATAAAAGGCATTAATAGATTATACAGACTCCGGTTAACGGATAGGATATCACAACTTCGGAAAATAACGCTGAAAGGTGAGTCACAAGACTGGGTAGCTGGTCGTATTAGCTGGCAAATGAACTAACTGTAGCTAGCGCGAGAACATTGTGCTAGCTAAGCTAATGCTAGCTAACCAACATAAACCAGTTTTATTTGGGTCAAATTAAGTTGGAGATGAAGACAGACTGTGCTACAGTGTTGTCTGGATTGGCTTTCTTGCCCGCCTGTGCTATTCATTTCATATTAGATATTAGATATTGAAGGCAACAGGAGAGGCTATGGCTAACGTCAGATGTAAACAAAAGACATGGCTAAGTTGATTAGCCTGCCAATTCCCATGACTCCAATAACTGCAAAACTAAAGCACAGCCTGGAAATGGGTCTCACAAAATTTTGAGACGAAGTCCAGGCTTGTACCTTATGTATCTACTTAAGTTAAAGCTGAAACAACATGTTGGCATACAGTGTTAAGATGTTCACTATCAAGGGATACTATAAATGGCTAAACTGGTGAACGCAGATCGACGCGTTCCACATTATTCCTTGCTTTACTTGCTGTTAAATGTATAAGGTGTGCCCCAGAAAAAGTGGCTGACTCCTGCTGCTCTGAGCCGAGACGTTACTAAATTATTTCCATTGGGGATTTATGTTGTGACTGAACAGATGCAAGCAGGTGACCCTGGAGTTGGTGCATCTATGGCAGTTGCTGGTGCCCAGAGTCGGTCAGAGGACGAGGAGTCGCTCGGAGTAAAAGATGTGAAAAGGACAGCAACACAAGCATTTGGCAGTGGTGTTCCAAAACGCAGAAGTTCCTCCAGGTTTGATATATTTGCTTGTATATTTTACCGTTAGTCAAGTTGTATATAAGCCTAGTTTTCTTGGCAGTAAAGAATTCATTAATAAAATAAGAAAATAGATGTGATGTGTAGTGCTGTTCAAAATATTTGATGTAGTGCAGTTTGAAAAATTAGGAACTGCTTTATAAATGTTGACAAAATAATGTCTTCAGGTCAATAAAGAGAAAGAAGTTTGATGATGAGCTGGTGGAAAGCAGTCTTGTAAAGTCATCAAGTAGAGTCAAAGGCCCTCCTGTCATAGAGCCTGTTCGCTGTTCAGGGAGTGAACCTTCATCGAGTGAGAAAAAAAAGGTACGTATGACCATAAAATCCACAGATTCCCTCAGGAAGCAATGACTAAGCTATAGCTCACAGAAGTTTGATGGATAATGTTTGTGCCTTTGACACTCTTTGTCAGGTGACAAAGTCAGGAACTGCTCTCACACCGCCTCTCACCATGGTAATAAACCCTGCACCTATCACCAAAAGAGTGAAGAAAAGCAAGCAACCTCTACATATTACAAAAGACCTTGGACGATGGAAACCCACTGATGATCTGCTCCTTATAAATGCAGTGTTGCAAGTGAGTGCAAACCTTAAAATCGTTATATATATATATATATATCGGTTCAGTACGTATATATAGCGGTTCAGTACGTGTGTGTATGTATATATATATATATATATATATATGTGTGTATGCATGTATATTGTTGACAACGTTTATTGTATGAATCTGTTTGCCATTTTATGAAGCACCAGTGTTAGACGTGCACAACACCAATCTTGTATTTTGTATGTATCTCTTTCTAGACCACAGATCTAACCTCTGTTCATCTGGGTGTCAAGTTCAGCTGTCGTTTCACTTTGCGGGAAATTAAAGAGAGGTGGTACGCTCTGCTGTACGATCCCGTCATCTCAAAGTAAGAGACTAAGCAGACAACAACTTTACCTTCCTGTCCAAGTACTTATACTTCACTTTTTGTTGACCGCTTTACCCTTTTATTACCTTTGAATCACATTCTTTCTGTTGTTTGTATTTTTAGGCTGGCATGGCAGGCCATGCGGCAGCTTCACCCAGAGGCCATTGCAGCAATTCAAAGTAAAGCTCTCTTCAGTCAGGCTGAGGAGGCACTGCTGGCCAAGATCGGTTCAGTACGTAAAAGTATTACTTTTAGAACATTGTCATCTCATGAATTTACACATTTGTACTCACAAGTGGTTTTGTATTACGTTTGTCATCGAACAGACTAGTCAGCCGAAACTGGACGTTTTCCAGGACCTTCTGAGCAAACACCCTGGTGTCTTTCACCCATCTCGCACTCCCAAGAGCCTGCTGGTGCACTGGCAGCTGTTAAAGCAGTACTACCTACTGGATGACCAGAGTGGTGAGTTTCATTGCCCACATTTGACAATTAAAGGCACCATCCTGCCAGTAAAGTGACAGTTTGACATCTGATAGTATGTAGTCAGTTATACTTGGAAAACCCTCTATTATGAAATGAACAGAGGGCAAGCCAGACTCATCATTCTGTGTATCTAGTTAGAATGATGAATGAAGGGTGAATTGCTGCAAGTAACACATTCATCCGATCAGCTTAGGCAGACTTGCATTTGCTTTTAACCAATATTTAAAATGGTTAAACAAAACAAATGATATTAACCCAAACAGAGAGTCATTGTAATGAAAGAGGTTAAATATATTTTGACTGTTTCATCTCTACACACAACCAGGTTATTCAACTCTTAATTGGGATAACTAGAATGGCAGTCAAAATTAATAAGAAGTTTTCATTTTGGTATAATATTACTAATATTACAACTGCAGTGAACTGCCACTGTGCCTGCTCTGTCTTATGTCTTATTGATTTCAACCAGTAGTTGTGACTTTCCTCTTAGTTTTATTACAGCTATTTAGCACATTAATGATCACCTTTTAGAACTGATTATGCTTCTTTAAATGATTAATAATAAAAATCTGGATAGCTGGCCACAGAGAAATCAGGCAGTAATGAAGTCTTACTGGATGAAATACAATATGCCAACATCTGTAGTAGATGAAATTTACGATGGAAATTATGCAATTTATTGAATGTATGAGAAGGAGTTGGAGCTGAGGTGGTTTTCTGAAACAATGTGAAACATGTTGTCTTAATTGTGTGTTGCAGTCCAGCCTCTCCCTAAAGGTGACCAGGTCCTCAACTTCTCTGATGCTGAACAGATGGTCGATGATGTAAAATTAAAGTAAGACAGTCTTTCAGTTTGCATTATTCATCTTATCATCTTATGGTTTTTGCTACTGATGTGTGTAGTAAATGTATAATATATGTACAAATTTTCAATGCTGATCATGTTTCTTTTCACACAGGGAGAGCAGAGATGAGGTTTTGGAACATGGTAAGAAATCATTATAAAGACACAAGTTGTACACACTTCATCTTGCTCAGCATAAGTTACATTGGATATGTCACTTGGGAAGGGAAGGTGAAGCTCCGTTTTATCACTTGGCCTAATGACAAAGCGGAAGTCACAGTGTGGTTTAGTTATGGTTCTAATGTCGTGTTATTGTCAAGACACTACATTAGATTGTTATCACAGCCAGAAATGTTGTAATGGATTTTATTGTCACTGTATAACATGAATGTAAAGTCTCCTTCTCTTTCTTTTCAGAGCTGATGATTTCTGATCGCCACCAGAAAAGGGAGATCAGACAGTTAGAGCAGGAGCTGCCTCGTTGGCAGGTTCTCGTGGACAGTATCACAGGTGCGTAAAGTTTCATTTGCCAAGCACAAGCAGACAGCTGTTTCGGGTGTATTTGTTTTAAGGAATCCAGTCTGGAAGAATTTATTTGTGTTCACATGTGTCTGTGTCACCAGGGATGAGCATGCCTGACTTTGACAACCAGACACTGGCAGCACTACGAGGACGAATGGTGCGCTACCTCATGAGATCACGAGAGGTACTTTCCTCCTTCCTTACTTTTCTCAGTAGTTACAGAGAAGTAATGCAGAGATGTCATGTTTGTGAGTAGAAAAATGAAGGAAACAGTGAAAGGTTTATTTTATCTGAGTAGTTTTCCATGTGATGCTAATTATTTTTTGATTCTTGTTCACACAGATTACGTTGGGCAGGGCGACTAAGGACAAACAGATAGATGTTGATCTGTCGCTCGAGGGACCTGCCTGGAAAATATCAAGAAAACAAGGTGATTAAACTCGTACCTTGTCAGGCTATAACATCACATGCAAAACAACACTCTAAATATATTTTCCTGTTTGTAACTGAAAGCCCCTGAGAGAATGGAAACAACAGAACAAAAACTAGTCAAACATTCCCAATATTGAACTCTGGAGCATTTTTGATTTCGATTTTTGAGATTATTTGGTTTAATGATTACCACAACTGTTACATTTTTTGAGGTCAGTTTGTATGCAACACTGTTGTGCACTGATAATGAATACAAACTTGCATTTCGACCATCGGAATTATTATGTTATAAACAGACTGCTGATTTTAGATCTCTATTTGTTTCTTTTATCGGTTTTATTCTTGTGTTGAAGCTTAGTGAGTGTTTCAGTTAACATCATTTGTGTGACGTTGGTGACAGAAAACATAACTACAAATCATCTCCAAATCATGACGATTTAATTTAAAAAATATATATATAATATGGTTACCGTATATGTTGTTGACATTTACAGGAATTATTAAACTGAAGAATAATGGAGATTTCTTCATTGCCAATGAGGGCAGACGACCCATCTACATAGATGGCAGACCAGTCCTGTCGGGCAACAAGTGGAAACTCAATAACAATTCAGTGGTGGAGGTGTGTGGTCCAACCAAGTTGTATAAGATTTCAAATGAAACTACCATGTTATATTTGGTACTGGTCATACCAGGTCATGGTGCTGAGTGAGGCATGGCGATAATGTTCTGTATCTGTCTCTTCAGATTGCAGGTCTTCGCTTTGTGTTTCTAATTAACCTGGAACTCATCTCACTAATAAAAGCTGAAGCAGCCAAAATGACACAGCAGTGAATGCCAGCCGCCCAGCAGACGAATCAATATACAGGATATACTGGCAGACGAATGGACCAGTCAGCTGTTCTTGAAAAGCACAGCAGTGTTGTGAAGAATCGGATTGACAAAGGCCATGTAAACATGAAATGTGAATTGTAAACAGGCTACAGCTAAATCCTGGAGCAAAATAGTGACAGGTTTTTACTTGATGTTTGAACATTTTTCATGTTGTAATGTAGATACTCTCATGGTAGAGCCTTGTTTTGTTTTTTTCCAGTTTTTCAGAATATTGTATTTAAATTCTGTAGTAAAGCTTTTTCAAGATATTAAACTTGTATACACAATGTTCTGAAGTTTCTGAAGTTAAAAACTTTACTGTGTGATACAACACGCCGTGCATTTAGGAAGGATTCTGTCGTTCTCTCTCTCTGTAAACAAGCAGTTCATGCAAAAATGAAATACACAGGATAATCTACTAATTATCACATAATCAAGGAGATTTCCTCTACACTTAGAATAGGCAGATAATGCAACTCTCAGGTGACTCACACAAGTCCTCGATTTATTTTAATATATAAAAACAGGCAGTGGTTTAACAGATCAGTGAGACTGACTGTTAATATCTTACGTATCCTGTTAAAGGAAATCAGTTTAAGCCTCTTGAATCTGCCACACAGTCAAATCTAGTAAATATCGATGCATCAGATATACTGTATTTTGATAAGATTTCACTGAACTTGAGCAATTTGGTGTTAATAGTATGTTTGTTATCAAGATGAGGATGGGGAGATTATGGGGGAAAACAAATATCTGTTTCTCTTTGTTTTTCTTGTGGAAGAAGTTCAGACAGTAGGTAGTGCTAGAGAGCCCTGTCAAGACAGACAGCAAGGGTACCATACCAGGTTTTAAACATGCACATACTGTAAGTGACATAATTTCTCTACAGAGAGGCAAATATCCACACTGTTCTGCTTGAAACTAACTCTTATTTCACTTAATTCATTGAACTTTTAGTCTGAAACTTTTTGTAATTCTGGACTGGTCATGCTGCAATACTGCTGCTATTTCAAGGCAGTTTGTTAGACACATAATTAACTGCAAAACAGTACAAAAATATATAAAATGCACAAACAATATTTTTGGGCCCAGTATCATTCAGAAATGTATTAAAAAAGGGAATTCCACAACAACAAAATATTCAGGATATTTAAAACGTACAGCTCAGATACACAGATAGCTCCCAACTGCACAAATAGCACACTAGACAAACATTTATTTAAGGTGTGTGTAAAGTTTGAGCGTGGCCCTATTGTAGCACAGTATGCGGAAATATCTGACAGATCTGTACCTTCGCCCTGAGCTTCAGGAACGTTTTGTCTGCAGTATGTTTCACTGTGCAACAGGATGTTCTGGTCCATTCACACAAGTAAGTAACTAAGAAGCCCATTTTAACTGCATATATCATTACCCCAGAACATTACAAATATACTTCACTATGACTGTAAAAATGTAGCATCAGGGTTGGAAATATTGTCATCAAAACACAGACAGTGAATCTGTTGTTGCCATAGCAACTCAATCCTAGCTCCCTTGGTGCCAGAGATTATGTTTTCACTGGAATCCAGTGAAAGACATAACCTTGCAAAGTTTATACCACAGGTTTAAACACAGGAAACAGAAATTTTACACAACAGTGGTCAAATCTACACTGTTCTTATACTTGTCAAACATGTAATTTCAGGACACTAGGCTTTCAGCAAGGGAAGAAACTTCATCAAAGAGCAGCAGTAACTGTAGGTTTAGTGTTAGAATTGTCAGACTCATGTTAATTTGTGGACAGGCAAAGCAGATTTTCACTGGATTTGTAGTGACTCTGAATTTTTTGTCAGTGTTCCTACTTCCTGTTATACTAACAGACACACCAAACAACCTTTAGGAGCTTGAGTGTGAAATATCTTCATGACATGCAGGTTTCTGAGTCTGTATCTCCTCCATTCAGCAGTAAGTTGTATATCTTAGTCAAAGGTGTATTGTGTAACATTTGTTTATTAAAAGTAGTATATTTGGAAAAAAGTAGTGAGGGTTACAGAATTTCTCACAAAAATGCATCTGAGAACACAATAGGCAGGGCCACATAAGAATGCTAGTTAAAAAAATAATCACTCAATTGTTTTCTTCAGAAAAGCAAAAGTGAAAACAAATACTGTGGACTAAGGTTTCATGAGAAACACAAATTTCACTTCTGTTACTGCTAATCTTTCCACTTTGCATTGCGATAGCGTTTAGACTTACAGTATCTCTGGTGAAATTGTTATATTTCACCACACACCTATTTACTATTCTCTTATAACAATAAAGTTTCCTGATAAACACTTTCTTATTGACTCGGCTGACAACTGATGCCAGCAAGCAAGAGCAATGATGTTCTACTTTGAAGATAGATAACTAATAAAATAAATCCAAATGGGGAAACATGACATTACTTCACATGAACACATGCTGCTTCTTTCTGTTTTCAACTTCACTGGCGGCATCCATCCATTCATTTTGCTTCTGTCCTTTCTGAAGGCATACTGAAAGAGGAAAGCTACATCTTTGTGTCTGCCATCCAAGTGCACTGCTGACTTTACCTGGTTATCTTTAGTTATTGTAGGATGTGAGCTGAGATTTGTGCCTCTCTCAGATCATCCCTCAAGTGTAGTTAAGCTTCTGTTTTGTTTTTATTAATACAGCCAAAACAATATTGCAATATTCCATTATTAGTTGACAATTTTGTGTTTTATTCAAACCTTAGGTGCACTTCCCCTCTGCATGTCAGTCAGTGTTTACCTTGTAAACAGAGGTGCCTTCACTGTTCGTCTAGAAAGACTGAATACTGGAAGCTGAGCTTGGAAAATCAACAAAACTGTGTTGGAGCATGTATGGATTTTATTCTTTTTTAAAAAGTCAATTTGGCCAGTATTTATCCCTAGTTATGGTATAAATGTTGATAGTATATTAATGGCTGCTTAATCCATTTTGTTCCAGATAGGGGTTAGGGTTTGCCCTTTTCCTGAAGGGAAGTGGTCCAATCAAAGGGATTTTTTTTACAACCTGGCTTGTTGAACGATTTTAGCACGAATAAAGTCATCAGTTACAACCATAAATCCTTAATCGACGGTGACTCAGAAGAAAGTAGTGTTTCATTTCTTAGATACATTTCTCATAGTATTCATCCATTAATTAATCCATCCAAATGTTTGTTTTTCAAAGTGTTACAGTCCTTACACTCGATTATATTTGGGCGCGATCTGTACACTAGGGAGCCTTTGGGTTGGCGCATGACGAGGCGCGAGGTACTGAAGTACTAGTGGTGTTGAACGCCCCACGGTCAGTAACGTTTCAGAGCCGTGTTACGTGGGTAATCAGTTCGGTTGTGCATCGTGGAGAGCACCTGGGTTCAAGCCAGCGACTGACACAGCAGAAGTGAGTAACGTTAGTTTGGTTTGGTTCAGTTGAAGAAACAGATACTGGTATAAAGCTTTCTCTTGTTTGTTATGAACGTCTCTGAAGGAGTGGGTCAGGCAGGCTGTCGATGGTAAGCTTGCTAACTTGAGTGTTAGCTAAAGTTAGCCACAAGGATGATGATGAAGCGCTGCAATTTAAGGTTGCTAAAGGACCTTACGTGTATTCGTATAACGTCAAGGTTGAAGCAGATTAAAGTTTCATTAATTAAGATATTCACTGCATTGGACCGCAACTAACGTGGTTATCTTTACGCTACCTTAACTCGCTGAGATGTTTGCGACCCTTAGTGAAGATATTTTTAGGACCTGTCCACAACTCTACGAGGCTACTACAACCAGCACACGCTGCTAACTACATGATATAAGTTGTGTAAGTTGTTGACCAAATGTCCTCACAAAACAGTAAAGTAAAATGTTGTTAGCAAACACATTTTATTTCACACGTAATAGCTGCGTTAAATTATTTGTTTTTGTTTTAATTTCTTCTTCAATTGTAGACCATTTATGATTTTGTAATACTGTGTTGAGGGCTCGAGTGCCTGACACCACACACTGCAACTGCCATCCCTGACCGGAGCATTTACATTGCAACTGCTCCTTAACTGTAAACAGTACTATAGACTTTAAATAAAGAGGTACACATGTAATACATCACTGTCTTCAGTGAAGCCTTGGGATGGTCATGGTGAATAAATATAGTAGACAGACTGGGACTTTTCGAGCTATGAGGACATTTTCAGTTCAAAGTTTTTGGCTTAAAAGCTCTAACGGGCTCAGTTACCAACAGCAACCAGTTGCCAACTGCAGTTGCTGGCCAGAAGTTGATAAAGCATAAATGACTGATTGATTTGACTGATTTAAATTGGGTCCAGTTTTGCTGTCATTCACGTTGTCCTTTCCAAGTAGGACAAACCACAGTAGCTTTATGGCAGCTCAAAACAGGCGGCTGTGATTAATGATATTAACATTACTTGATATCTGCAGTGTTAAGGTCAGGCCATGAATTAAAAGTCCATGGTGCTGTTGCAGTCATTAAAATGTGAACCTGTGTGTGTGTATGTGAGAGAACCACTGTGAATTCAGTACTTGTACTCATCATAGTAGCACCCATATCACTGCCTGAGGTGGTAGTAGGATTATCAATGTCACAAATACAATCACACATAGTCCTTCAGGTACTCCTTGATGAAAATTGAGGTTGACATTGTTTTAATTCAGCTATGGCAACATATGGCTCAATGGCTCCACATTATCATTCCTTTTCATGAGAGAGCACTTGTTTTCTCTTACTGAAAATGTTGTGAGACAAGTCAAAAATAGGGGGAAATGAAGAAGAAGAAATTAGTGGAATTCTTGTAGCTACCTCAGTGAAAGTTGGTTGGAGATAACCCCGGGTAATCTAAATGGCCACCTGTAAGAGATAAGGCAGGTGTCACTAATTGATAAAGCAGCGTGCCTCCACATAATCTGTTATTTTATGAGTGACATTAATGCTTTTCTTCTAGCTATTTAGATTGCCTTCATACTGTTCAAGAAAAGTTTGTGCTGTTAACTTTGGTCTGATGCTGCAATTAAAGACGGAGATCTGTAAACTTTTAATCTTCCAGGTAGTCACAGATCTTTCCTCATTACGTGCGGGCCCTACCCATGAGGTAGAAAAAGTTTAGAGATGTTTGTTCCATTCCTTGGTTCAAGCTGGAGTCGTTACTGAGTCTTCTTTCCTTATTTTGAAAATGTTAAGACATTGTCAGCAGCAGAAGATAAATCAGATTTTTATTACATTTCCCATTTAATAGTAATACGTTTCAGTTAGTGTCTTAATTGGACACTGGACAGTCTGTCAGTATTTACTATAATGACTTTACACATCAGCATTGATTCTGCTGTTAGGGAAGAGGAAACTGAACCTCCTCCTCCTTTTCTCTGTTCTGGTTGGCTCGTTTTGCAGGATGAAGTTACTACTGATTGGTCAGATCAGTAAGAGTTCAAGGGTTTAAAGGTTCACTAGGTCTTTTTTTTTTTTTTTTTTTTTACAAGTAAACATGCTGAAAAAACTGTATTAGACTATACACAGCCTCCAGTGCAATGCTATGTTAGATTCACTGTGTCCTAATGCCTCCATGACAAAGTCTGTATTCAGAGGGACTGTTGCAGGTCTTTGCAAGCTGAAATTAACTTGTACAATTTCCATATTTTTCTAGTCTGACCTAATGCACAATCTAATTCAGTGCTCATTTTAAACACATGTAAGGCTAGTTGTCAAAAGTATATGAAGCTGCTGACGGTTTACAGGAACAATTGTGTACACTAAATGTGGGCGGGAAAATATACATTAGCCACCAGCTAAATGTAGGTAAATGTTTTCTGTGAAAGGTCTGTAGTCCGTGGATGTTCATCAGTGTTCCAGTTACATTTTGCATGGAATTACAGACAGCCAAATTAACAATAAAGCAGAAACCGTCCATGTTATGGTGCATCACATCATTTTATACAGGTTAGTTTGCACGAATAGGACACACCACACATGTCATACAGACAGAAATGGTAGTCAAGGTGCAGTAACTGGCAAATTCGCACTGCTGGCAAGACAGAATCATGTTTATACAGTCTGCTTAGCAAAAGGAAAGGGAAATAATTTGAACTCAACAGATTGAATTTCACCATGGTTTTTGTGGTATATTTCAAATTAGAAGAAATTCAGTTATTTTTTAATTTTAAATTTTTTTGTAAGGTGCTGTTTATTGTGACACTGTGAAATGACCTTTTTCCTCAACTCAATTACTCCCTAGAACTTCAATGCAATGCTGCTTCTCAGACGTTGCCACAGCCTGACTCGATTTGGCCCTCTCACCACTCAAAGGTACAGTACTGTAACAAAATGGCCATTTATCACATGTATTATACCTGATGTCTTGAAATTAACTTGGCTTACTGCCAACAAAGTATTTGCTTTTTGTCTGGTATGAACTCCACCCAGTCAAAGGTTTCGGTTTGATGAAGGATACTAAAATGAACAACTCGAGCTGTGTTTAACAAATTACTTATATTTTCAACATGGCCTGACTATGGTGTTGATCCCCTTTTTTATGTTTTATTTCACACTTTGTGAATTCACCATCACTACCAAATGAGCTCGGCTTGTTCTGCATAAAAAATACATTCCCAGTTTTTTCATTTCATAGGCGTCAGGTTGCACCTGCTGTGGCATCGTGTGCAGTTCGTCTCTGGAGTAGCAGCAGCAGCGACGACCAGAGATCGTACCAGCACACACACAGTCCCAGCTGGAGATATGGCCTGGCCGGACTGCTGGCTGGTACGGGGGTCGTTCTGGCTTACGGCCTCCATCAGCACAAGGTTGGGAGCAGATAAGATGTGTAAAAGCATGCAATTTATGATTAGCTTATGTTGTGCTAAAGACTAAATAATGTCACTGAAACATGTTCAGCAAAACAAGCAAAATGAAGACATGATTCTGATTGAGACAAGACATTTTTTACATATTGTACATCTACACAGTTAAGAAAACGGTAAAAACACCTACTTATTTAGGTGAAACCTATTTGCGGCCCTGCAACCCACTATCTGCACTCCTTTGTCACACAATATAATATGCTGCTATCTAAATTAGTATATTGTTTGGCAAATTTAAATGGTTTTATATCATTGAATTTAGGGAAGAAGAATTTACAGTGTTCCCTCACACCTTTTTATGGCGTATTGCTATTTACTGTAAGGGCAGTGACCTGTCGTACTCTTGGTTCACTCCCTTTCACATTTCATGTGACTCAACATGCATAAACATCTTGAGCTTAGCAGAATGTGTTCAGAGGAAGGAAAGAAAAGTTCAGACTGAAGAAATTCAAGTACAGGTTACGACATCTGCTCTCCAAACAACTGACTATAAATGCAGAAATGATTTAGTTGCATCTTTAGATAGGTCAGGATGTCATTTTTCATATTTATTATTTACCAAGCCTGAATTTTGGAGTTTGTTTTATCTATTTCTGAATCGGCATAAGGGCAGACATGACTTTCATCTACTCAAACATTGTAAATCCTGTTTACATGTTAACTTTTCCAAGCAGCAGTGGAGTTCTCCTCTATAAATATGTGAATAATTAACACAGTGATGCTGCAAAATGTTGGTACAAGACTGTGTGATAGTACTCATAGTAATAGTGGTAGTAGTACAAATCATGCATTTTCTTCAGAAGCTCTCACTTTTCTACTTTGTTTTATCTCAATCCTCCACAAGTAATGGGCAATTCGAAGAACTTTTAAAATCATTAACAGCTCAGTAACGTGCTGTTGCTGCTTGGCAAACAAACACCATCTGGTCGACCAGTTATGTTTGCACAATTAACAGTAAAGCCTCTAGTTTCATAGTAGTGTGGTCCTGCATTTTGGTCTAACATAATGACAGAAAATTACAATTACAATAGTGACTGAAGAACCCAAATAACCATGCAGTCAGAGTTGTGCCATAGATGTAATCTTGGGGTATTTAACTCTCTCATATTTGGTTTCTTCTCCTGTCTCTTCTCTCCTACAGGCTGAGCAGGCAGACACTGTCAGAGTGCAGACCATAGAGAAGACCTCCTCTCTTCCCATCTTCAGCCAGGAAGAAGTCACAAAGCACCGCTCTCTGCAGGATGGCGTGTGGGTCACTTACAAAGGTGGTGTCTATGACATCACTGAGTTTGTGGCCATGCACCCCGGTGGTGATAAGATCTTGTTGGCTGCGGGTGGGGCCCTTGAACCATTTTGGGCGCTCTATGCTGTACACAAGCAGGAGCATGTGCTGGAAATCCTCTCAGAATATAAGGTGAGCACAAACTTGGGTTCTCTTTATAATTTAAAAAAGATTGAAGTCTTTAGTTTCACTTTTCATCAGGTTAAAAAGGGGACACGCATGTTGTCCTGTAAAACCATGAATAATTAAAAAAAAAAAAAAAAAAAAAAAGGTCTGGTGACTACAACCAATTTAAGTTTGTTGTTTTTTCTGTGAAATGAGTGAGCTATAGGTAAAATATTAACAGTGGACTCCCTCAGTGAAAAAAAGGGTTTTCAGCAGATGTTAACTGGTCTCGTGATTGGAACGAGTTTCATCAACGTCCACGGCGTCTTTGAGAAATTGAAACAAAGATTGATGTCAGCCTACAGTATGGCATTGCTCTCTCTAACTGCATTAGGGTTACTGAGAGAAGTCTGTTGATTTTTATCCTGGAAAAGTTCATGTAATTTATTTTGTCCATCTTGTATTTGAGACCTGAAGACAAGTATGTAAAGGTCTACTGCTATACTCAGGAAACATTTACAGCTGTAGGTTAAATCTTAGCACTCCCTCAAGTGGCCAGTGAGAAAATTGCTTGTTTGATTGGTGGATTTTTTTTTTTTATTCAGCTTGAATGTGTCCTGTGGATTTTTTTTGTAAACAAACAGTCATTTGTCTTTTTGCCTTTTGATATGTGTTTTAGGCTGTTTTTAGATGAAGGCATTGATGGGGTCTAATACAGCTTTTGTGTCTTCGGTTAATAAAAGGTTGGTGAGCTGAGTGCAGAAGACGTGAAGAAGCAGCAGGCTGTGAAATCATCTGACCCCTACTCTTCTGACCCAGAGCGTCACCCTGTCCTGCACATCAACAACCTCAAGCCTTTCAATGCTGAGCCGCCTCCTGAAATTCTCTCTGACAGCTACATCACCCCCTCTGCTTTCTTCTTCAAGAGAAATCACTTACCTGTTCCCAAGGTAGACCCAGCTTCTTATCAGCTCAGTGTGGAGGGACTACCTGGAGGGGTGCTGACGCTGTCTTTAGAAGACTTGAAGACTAAATTCTCCAAACACACTGTCACTGCCACACTGCAGTGTGCAGGTAACCGTCGTTCTGAGATGAATAAGGTAAAGCAGGTGAAAGGACTGAACTGGGGCATTGCTGCAATCAGTAACGCCACATGGAGCGGCGCTAAACTCAGGGATGTGCTGCTGGCAGCTGGGTACGGGCCAGATGTTGCTAAGTGGGCTTGCCATGTTCAGTTTGAGGGACTGGACAAGGATGTGACAGGTACTACCTACGGTGCGTCCATCCCTCTAAAGAAGGCAGTTAGTGAGGAAGGTGATGTGCTGCTGGCTTATGAAATGAATGGCGAGGAGCTTCCTGCTGACCACGGCTTCCCTCTCCGCGTCGTGGTACCAGGCACAGTAGGTGCACGTAATGTTAAATGGCTGGGAAAGATCATAGTGAGCACAGAGGAGAGCAGCAGCCACTGGCAGCAGAACGACTACAAGGGTTTCTCCCCTGGGACGGACTGGGACACAGTGGACTTCAAGTCTGCTCCGGCCATCCAAGAGCTGCCCATCCAGTCTGCGGTCACCACGCCGGCAGACGGGGCTGTGGTAGATCGCAGTGCAGAAGAGGTGACTGTGAAAGGTTATGCCTGGAGCGGCGGGGGCAGAGAGGTGGTACGTGTAGACGTTTCTCTAGATGGAGGAAAGACATGGCAAGTGGCCCAGCTGAGGACCAGTGACAAGGGACAAGCACCTGAACCCTCACCTCCACCAGGACAAGCCTGGGCCTGGAAGCTTTGGGAGGTGACGGCTCCTCTTCCTGCTGAAGCTCAGGAGCTGGAGATAGTTTGCAAGGCAGTTGACAACAGCTACAACATGCAGCCAGACACAGTCCCTCCCATCTGGAACCTGAGGGGGGTCCTGAGTAACGCCTGGCACAGAGTGAAGGTGAAGATCAGAGAAGATGAAAATGAGGAGTAAACTCAGTGGTTGGATCCACCTCCAAGTTGCAGAGGTTTAGAGAGTGGACATCGTCTTAAATTTCTTGGACTCAGCAAGAAAATATTTAAAGGAAAAAACAGTTTCATAAAGACAAAGTACACAATATTTTAAAGTATTAAAACAAATACATCAGGATTTTTGACACATAGACTTTAAGTATTTATGCAGTCGTGCTGCCTTTGAGATGTGAAAGATTCTCAGTGGTACCTAGCGTAAAGCTAAAGGCTGTGACCGACTAAACCAAAAGTCTCATCCAGTGATGAGTCACTTACACTTTGGTTCTAAGTGAACATGTGAGTCTTTTAGATTTGTAGGGCAAAAAACATTTATTTTTTTTAATCATTATCAACAACATTCTTAACACCGAAGATGCTTGTGTGATTACCACGCATGTTTAAAGCCTAATTTTATTATTATGCATATTATGAAATCTAACTGAAATATAGAGACATTTTGAGTTTGTTATAGAGTTATTACTTTAAATGAAGGCTACTTGAGTTGCTTTTCTTTTTACCAGTTTACCAAGAGTGGAATCATCTAGGAATTTTTAAAACATCTGGTAGAAAACATTTTTTGTTATCTGCAGCTGTGGCGTCGCTGATCAATTACCTCTGCAAAAGATAAGCTACTAAGTTTCAGTAGCTTAAAGAAAAATTACTAGAAGTATCTGTCAATGGCTGAGATCATCAATTCTTGCTTTTTAGCAAATCACAGGTGAACTGTGACTTCGGGTGCTCAGTCTGTGCCCTAGTGTGTCACAGTTGGTATGAAGTACCAGACCTCACTGTGGAGATCCGGGTGAAGTTTAGCCTACAGCACATTGCAGAGAGATTTCTTAACCAGCTTTGACCTGATGTGTCAAAAAAGACAGGTCTTTGCTTTGTTTCCGTTTTCTGAGATGAGCAAAAAAAAAGGTTTAGAGAAAGACGTGATTCCCTATAAGGATAGAGAAAAGTAACAAACAATGTGTAAAACCATGTAAGCCACAATTAAATTGTTTACCTAAATATCTTCCCTGTTAGAACTTGTTTGAACTGGAATAAGTGCACAGCTTGTTTTTCAGTGTCATTGAGATCTTCAGTCATATTAATGTTAATTCATCTGAGTCATGTTGACAGTTGAATCTGTCAAAGCCGCTGAATTCCTCTTGTGGCAAGCAGCCCTGTGATTAGCATTGAATTACACTGTTTTGTGTAAAATGAACATTATCGTTGAAGATGATGAATAAAGAGCTCTAATTTTACACTGGCATTGGATTCAGTTATTGCTTAGAGTCACTACCATACAACACATAGACTGGCTGTTGTTTTGTGAACAGACATGGAAAAACTTAAAAACATTTGGTGTGTTAGAATTATTTAAAGTCAAAGAGCTGCAAATAACCACAGGAGACACAAAACAACCACAAAGAGACACAAAACAACCACACAACCAGTTCTTTTGTGTCTCTGAGTCTGGGTGTCTTGCTCCTATGTAGAAGGTGTGGGAGAGGTCTATACATATCTGTGATGCAGGGTCTGTTGCCTCATAATCCTCCACGGTTGAGGACAGTTCAGAAATCTCAAATAATTTTATGCAGAAATCAAGTTTCAGCTGCAAAGATTTTTCCTGTCTGAAATGTATTACAATGTATGTATTATTACATTGTGATACTAGATTCGGGGGTCATATCCTGGATTTTTGTCTTTGGCACCAAAGTAAATTCAAATTGTAAAACTTATGAAGGTTTCTAGCTATCTTTTTTACATTGTTGATTGTTAGATGTGGTAACAGAGAAAACAGGATATGAACTGACTCAGACAGCTTACTGTAAAAAGATGTTGCAGCTGGCAGGAAGGCCTTTTACCCTGAATAGGATTAAAGTGATGTGGATGTTCTTTCACGTTTTCTCTGACTGCAGGTGTTTTTTAATATGATAAAACCCTGTATATTTCCGTAGTTTCCATACATGATAAATGCAGTGGGACTCATTTGTTTATCAGTATCTCGAGGAGACTGACCTACCGGGGAAGTTTTCTGGCAGTCATGTTTGTTATAAACTTTTCTCTCTGGTCTCTGACTCATAAATGACTAAAACTGTGGTAAGCAGAATTGCGTCGGACAGATGTAGAACAGCACATTTATATAGTACTGCAATTCACCCAAGCTGTGAGAATGCATTTATTACGTTGCCATGATGCTGGTATGAGTACAACATTGTACTACTCACCAAGACTTAGGAGAAATGACAGAAGAAAAAGGGAAGTAAAGTCAGCAGCAAAATGACAAATATCCGTTCGCTTTAGTTTGATGAGACTTAAAAAATCGCATCACTGTATAAAACCATATTTTTACATGCTCTATTTGCCCATACTTAGATCACACATGGAGGCAGTTGTCAGTTTCATCACACTTTTCCTTTCAGTCTTTTCCTACAAGCATACTGTACTCCCACGTCTTGCTTGTTCCTGCTTTCTGTTCCTTTTCTCTCATGGTCACTAATAATCATTCTGCCATAACAGTGACAGGAAGCAGATGAAACTGACTCTGACTAGTTTCACTGTTCCCTAGATCAGCAAGTACAGAGAATTGTATCACATTGGTGGTAAATGCAAACCAGTGCACAACAGCTTTCATTTATTTTCACTCTGCAGTAAGTTGTGATACAGTGAGGAATGTGCAGCATGTGGATGGAGGCAGAATACGGCTGTTGGAGGTTTTTCTGTGAAAATGATTGAAGGAAAAGGGAGTGTAAAGGAAACAGCCTTGCCTAATTGTCTACATGAGTAATTCTTAACTTAATGCTAATATGCAGATAAATGCCAGGACCTATTAACACCTTCTGTAGCATGGAAATTTTCTACAGTTACTTTGCTCTGAGTTTAGGGTGTCATATCACATTATTATTGACAGTAGATGAAAAAGTTATTTTTCTTCCCTCCTGTAAAATTTGGATGTAAGTTCTGCAGTTGGCATACAAAGGGAAGTTTATAGTGCTACTGTGTTGTCTCAGGTTTTAGTCTGTGTACCTCTGAGGCCACATGATGCTAACCATGCACTGACATCTTGAGACCAGCTGTTTCACCAGCTAATACTACTGTTACATTTAAATCCCTTTCATACAACAGTCCTAAACTTTGCAAGGTTATAATTTAGGCACAAATACTCAGTAAGAATACGACTACATCAACCTAAACTGAATATTTATTATTTATGTGGACTTCATGTTGCTTGAGGGTTTGGATAATTTAAGTGATCAGAAAACACTGCTGTTGACCTCAGATGATCTGAATCTAGCAGGAATTATATTTGGCTGACAATGCCACAACTAAAATTATCTTCCCTTGACAGAAATGGTAACAAGATGTCATCCCACTTGAGCACCCAAACTTGTACTTCCAGTTCTTGAAAGTTAAACCACATGCATCAGCAGAATAGCTTCTTTTAAAGTATATTTTTTTGGGCTTTTGTGCCTTTATTGGACAGGATAGTGGAGAGAGACAGGAAATGGGGAGGCAGAGAGAGGGGGAACGACGTGCAGTAAAGGCCGTCCGATGCGGGACTCGAACCGGGGCCAACTGCAGCGAGGACTGTAGCCTCTACACATGGGGCGCCTGCTTAGACCACTACGCCACACGACGCCCCAGCAGAATAGCTTCTTTACACTTTACTCAATTATTTAAAAATAAAAGGGCATATGATGCATAAATTGCTCTGACATCATTATATACAGTATATAAACCTGTAACTGGTAACTAATCTTTATTTGCCGGAATCAAAAAGAAATATTCAATGCTTAAAGCTCCATTTCTAATCGTGTGACCATGTAAATTATATTTCCCATCAGAATTCAGAGTTGACTTAAAGCCTAATCTCTGGCCTCTATGGGGAAGAAGAAGAACGCTACAAAAGTCTGACAAATCCACAGCCCTGACATGTTATCACCTTATATTATCGCTAACATGTTAGCAAAACAGTTCCAGCAGACACAAAGTAACATTATCAGTGGAATCATGTTTCTGGCCACTGAATTTATTTAAGTATCCACTCTCCCTCCAGCACTGTCCCTGTCAACTCCTAAGAAAAATATTTGGCTCTTTTCTCAACTCCATGCTAGACCTTCACTAGGTAGTCACTAACTTTATCTGTCTTCTTTGGTGATGGGATAATAGCATATAGTGGGCTTGCAAGAGCTTTTGTTGTTTTGTTTTTTTTGTTGTTGCTAAAAACAGTTGCAGGTTAGAGCTGAAATCAAACCAAAAAAAATGAGCTAAAAGAAGCTAAAAAGCTTGAGAGTTGGGTATAGTTCTCTGTGGGTCCCCACTGAGCATCTTAGTGACCTTTTAGCCACTGTCTGATGGCTGTTTGTTTGTTTGCATTTAAACAGTTTGATGCCTGTTCCTGGTTAGCTGTCAGCAGGGATGGGTAAAATAATGGCTACATTACAAACACAAATATTTGTTTTAAATGGGATGTGTATGGGGATGACAGGAATGTGAAGATGGAGGGTGAAGCACCTCCTGCGGTTTAGGGCCCTTTAACTGTGATACCTCAGACACAACACCACTGTATTAACAGCAGGGGATCAACAAAAAGGCCATAATCCTGAAGGAATAATACGGGAATGGGGTAGTGATTGTTCAGGGTGAGCGCCCTCTGCTCAGTGGTTTGTAAAAAGCTGAACTGAACCCTACTACTGTAGACTTGACTACAGCCTGTCGACTCTATAAATTGCTTGAGACTCCTGCTGGAGCTCCACGTCCCCTCTGAACAGCTGTACAATTTAACAGCAGACATGTTGGCTGTAGGTCAATTGGCTGCTCTTGTAATCCTCATTCTTCAGAGGTGGATCATCGTAGCCACAGGTCTGACTCATGCGCCAGGCTGAGTTTAAAACTGCTGGAGCGCTCACAGAATAAACAGAGTCTGCTGTGGGACTCTGCCGAGCACTTCTCCAGCTTTAAAGCATCCGCCCTGGATATCTGAGACGGAAACCATTGATGAAAACTTGAATATGGACTACGAAGGGCTGCTGGTGCTGCTTCTGGTGCTCAACCTCAGTGGAGCATTGTGTGCAGTGGTGCAATGGACAGAATTAGATGAAGCGACGGTAGGATGAGAGTTTGTTCTGTCATCTGTTTGAATTCTGACATTCACATGATGCTTTTGACTCATCTAAGCAGGAATATATAATGTATACACAGACATGGTCATTTCATTTTTGTGCTAAATAAGTTGGGCTACAGTATTATTTTAAGTACATGAGAGCTTTATTTCTCTGCTTGTACATTTACAGGCTTATTTGAGGCAATATGGCTACCTGAATGACCCTGCTGATCCACAGGACCCTCATTACCTGGAGGAGATCATTGACGCTCTTAGGTAACATAGACAATTTCCCTTTCAGGGGGAAACACAGGTAGCAAGTCACTCTACTCCCTGATACAGTGGAGGAGAAATGTGGGTCGTCTTTTTTTTTTTGTGAAATCAGTTTGCAGATTTTCAATCACCTACTTCCTCCAGGGTTTTCCAGAGGGTGAATGATCTGCCATCTACTGGAGAATTAGATGAAGCTACCTTGGATGTGATGAGACAGCCACGCTGTGGCATGGAGGACCCCTTCAACAAGAAGTTTAACAAATACAGAGTGATGGGTGAGTCACAAAGTCTGAACATCAGTGGTTATAACATTTATTTAACTTAAATAACAACACAAATATGTCTTTTAAAAACACAAAAACAGGCTTTGACAATCAGTTATAAGTTAGAGCACCACTAACATTTATTCCTGTTATCTGGTCACACTCTATTTTCACTTCAGTTTCACGTTGAAGAAATTTTGGCTTAGACTTTAAGTCTTGTCTCACTCATATTTGTAGAAAGTTTTGTGTGTTGGTGAGGAAGACGGTTTTGTTGTGGTGACTTAAGAAAAAAACGATCCCTCTCTCTCAGGTCGCTGGAGAAAGAGGAGTCTGACCTACCGCATCTACAACTACACACCTGACATGAAGAAGACAGATGTCAGGGCAGCCATCCGCTCTGCCTTCGCCTACTGGAGTGATGTGACTCCTTTGACCTTCAGGGAGATCGACTACGGCAGAGCAGACATAAGGATCTCCTTCCATAAGAAAGATGGCTATTGCGCTGTCCCGTTTGATGGCCGTGGTGAGTTTTCTCTATTAATATAGGTTTTTTTTTCACTATTGAACACAGCCGACTTACTGTCACTTGGCCCCTGAAACACAAAACTTAAATTGTTTGTTTGTACCACCTGCAGGTCATGTACTGGCCCATGCTGAGTCGCCAGAATCTGGTATTGTTCATTTTGACGAGGATGAGTTCTGGACGGAGGGAACATATTATGGTACTAATCTGCGTATTGTGGCTGCCCATGAAATCGGCCACGCCCTCGGCCTGGGTCACTCTCAATTCAGGAGTGCTCTGATGGCACCGGTCTACTCTGGTTACCGTGTCAACTTCAGGCTGCATTCAGATGATGTGATCGGCATCCAGGCGTTATACGGTGAGTGTGTCAAGAAGGAGATGATGGTGTAGAGACTGGAGCGGAGCCATCATTATGATATTGATGGTATTGCATCAGCACCTTCACCTCCAGATATAATAACGAGCTATCCTGAACCTCCTCATGAGGCTTTAGTCTCCTTGCTGAGGGAGTCATTGTCATCGTTTGTCCTCTGAAAAGAGTGGTTATGGGAATGATTGTAGTCCTGCTTTGTGGTTTGAGATTAGAGCTCAACAACGAGTGACAATAAGCTTCCAGGCCTGTGTTGCTTTGTATGTTGGTCAATAAGTGTCAACAAAATATACCAAAGATAAATTAGAGGTAGTTTAAATACATTAAATAGTTTGTCCACTGACAAGTTTGTTTCTACTCTTGGCTGGAACAAAACAGGCCACAAGGTAACACATGCAAAAGTCTGACAGTTTAAACTCTATCTGTCTGGAATGAAACATTATTCAGGTAGCATTTAAGTGTCAAAATAAGGAAAGCAGGCATTCATGCTACAACTTGTATCTTCTCTGTTTTATAGGCAAACGCATCACCGGCACTTTAGCCAGCCCAACAACCACAGACGGTCTATTTGCCACAGAAAGCAGCCTTGATACTGAGAGCATTCCTGACCCCTGCACTGCCGCACTGGATGCCATCATGTTGGGTAAGCTACAGAAGTAATTACAGGAGAAGCCTTACCTGCCTGCACTGTAGTTTGACTTGACTTTAGACCACAGCACGTAAACACACTGGATTTAGAGTGGGTAGACTGGTGAGCTACAATACAGTTCTGAACTTTTTGATATTTGTTTTTGAAGCAAGTCATACACATCTCGTTTTCACAATGGTGATTTGTTGACCATTTTGATAACAGGCTTGAGAAGTCACAGGATGTGTCACTGTATGTATGTTCAATCAGGTCCTTGGAGGAAAACCTTTGCCTTCAGTGGTGATTACGTGTGGACCATCTCTGATCTGGGACACAACACACCCATAAAAATCGACAGGCTGTGGAGGGAACTCCCTGGGAACCTGAATGCTGCTGTGCACTCGCAGAGAACCAACAAGACTTACTTTTTCAAAGGTAAACTTGTTGCCTAGTGCTACTGCAAATACTACTCTCAGTTCTCTGGACTTGTGTGAATGTTGGACTCTTTCTGGGCACAGGAAATAAAGTGTGGAAGTACACCAAGTTCCTGCTGGACTACGGCTACCCCAAACAGGTGAAACGGATCCCTCCTAATATTGATGCAGCCTTGTTCCTGGAGAGGAACAAGAAGATGATCTTTATTAAGGTATCTATGATCAAACTATGAGGAGCAGCAGCATTCTCACATATAAATGGGTCAATATTCATACCTCGTCTTGCAGAAATCACAAATCTTTTTCTGTCTGCCTGTTTAGGGTTCAGAGCACTGGCAGTGGGATGAACTGCAGTACAATGACTTAAGCATCTACCCCAAACCGCTCTCCATGCTGTTCACTGGAGTGCCGTCCAGTCCGGACGCCGCCTTCACCTGGACCAATGGCAAGATCTTCTTCTTCAAAGGAGACGAGTACTGGAAAGTGAATGAGCTGCTGAGAGTCGAGAAAGGATACCCACTGAGCAAAAAGGAGCGCTGGATGCGATGCTAGGTGTGCAACCATCAGGGGGCAGCATGCGCTAAGAGGTCTACAGCAGGGGTGCTGGTTCCACTCCAAAGGCATTGACAACCACGCAACCTCAATAGCAGTGATCAATTGTGAAATATCACCTAACAGGTAAAAAGAATAGTGT